>NW_014569573.1:189065-214536 GCF_001313835.1 Polistes canadensis
ATATATGATAACAAGTATTAATATATAAATAAAATAATTAATTAATTTGAATATGTTGAAAAAAATTGTACAGAATGCTCTAATTGTAAGAGTTTTTGAATGTTGGTTAAGAACACCTGAAATATTTTTAAAATTAATTGCTCATTCTCATCTCGGATTGAAAAATTAATGAATTGGAAGGGGAAAAGAAATAATAGAAAAATCTGAAATAAATACAAATAAGTCCAAAAAAAAAATTACAACAATTAAAATGAGAAAGAACAAAATCAAATGAAAGAGAAATAAAACAATAAAATGATCAATAAATATAAAATGTCGAATAAAAATTTCAAACTAAAAATAACTTATCACGAAGAGACTCGAGAATGAATAATTAAATCGTGTAAATGTTTAAGAACTTTTGGCCTATACAGAAACCCTTGATAAACCCTGCTATTTGTATAAATATATATATATATATATATATTTATATATATATACGTATATATATATATATATATATATAGATAAAATAATTAAAATAGAAAACATGTACGATATATGCATATTTTTTTTTTATATAATACAATAAGTGAAACCATGATTCGCAATGTAGCTTTTCAACAATTGTCGGATGAAAATTGAGAGATGTGCGATTGGACAGTATACTGATCGTATGAATCATGCAAATCTCAATACATTATTATTGAATTGAAATTAACGATATATTATAAGATTGTAATAAGTTACGGCATTATTTAACTAAGATAATGTAAAAGTTTTGTTATTGATAACGATAAAAAAAAAAAAATTAAAACTGTATGTTAAGACTCATCGTTTTAGTTTAAAAAAAAACTAAATAACTAAAACAATCTTCGATGCTAACCAAAAGGTTTCTTTGTACTTACAACGTAACCCGATTTTTTAACGACTACGATGTAAACTCAAAAAACTTATCAATTTTATATAGACATTTTTCCTTTTTTTTTTTTAAATTATAGTTTTAACGGAACAGTAATAATAATGTATGCTATAATAAATTTTCAGTATTAAAAACTGTTTGTTAACAACCACTGTGTAAAGCATAAACTCTGTTAGAATTATAGAATAGATTTAATGTCTATAAGATCACACGATTACTGACAGATCTTTCAAGGAATTTGTTTATAATATTCAAGGCTGCTTACTTGTGAGTGGCAACATAGTAAAGATTTAAACAAAAAGATCTTGTTTTAGTTATGATGTAAATTTTTAAATAAAAAATACAGTGAGAAGATAATGATAGAGTATATGTCTTAATTAATAAGACAAAAAAAAAAATTAAATTATATTACAGTTTTTCGAAACATTGATTGTCAACATTTCAAACTGTTTTTAACAGTTACATTTAATTTAAACAACGTGTACAATTTTTTCTTAGCAGCTACGTAGTTTTAGTCAAGAATTAATCTACTGTAAGTTAATATAAATATATCGGAGAGATTAAATCAGTAAAAAATTCCCCAAAAAAGAGAAAAAAAATAAATAAATTTACAATATTTAACATGTTCACGATGGGGTCTGAATTTCTTTACCATGAATGTACCACCCGATGGTTCAACTCATCGTGAACGTTTTAAATCTGTTTGGTAGCAGCTATGTTGTAAAGCCTACAAAATATTGTTAGTCTTATTGTTAATTGTAATAAATTAAGGACTGAGAGAGAAAAGAAGATTGAAAGCATGAGAAAAAGAAAAATAGGTTTTGTTAGTTTATATGTTCGAATGATGGTGTGAATTATGAATGCATCCCCTTATATCTTTTTAACAAAAGATATCTTCCTAATTAGTTACAATATTTTTTACAGAGTGGTTAGAATGTTCTTCGATAAATCAAAAGATTTTTTGATGAATCAAATTTTCTTAGATGAGTCTAAAAAGTATTTAAGTACTTTCAATAATAAATTTATTCTTTTTCATATAATACATTAGGCTAATATATTTTTTCAAATCAACCTATTTAAAAGGGTAATTTGCAAAATATCGTTTATTATTATTAATCTATTATTAGCCTTTTGATTTCACTCTGTAGAATGAAATAATTTATATTAATATTAAAACACGCATGTGTGTGAACGAATTTGAACGAAAACAGTTGTATAACGTTGATATCTGAAATATTTCAACAACGTATTAAATATTTCGAACAATTAAATGCTATAAATCAAGATTATTATATTACATATTTAAATTGATCAAGATGAAACATACTTATTGGAAATATCGATACACTTATTGGTGCATACTACATTAGTCATTACTATATTGTCAATACGTTTTATAATAAATCGTAATTAAAAAAAATATTGTAAATGTCCCAGGGTCAATTGTAATAGAAACTTCATTGGAAGTTTAACTAAGAAGCCTATTTTTTGATTACAATTACATTTAATTTGATCGCGTGGGTATAAATTTATATTTTTTAATATATACATATTTTTTTTCTTCTTTTGATCACGCGGTAAATCAATCCATGCACTACTGCATTTTTTACAATATCTATACATAGTATTTGGACTATTCACTTTTTCAAAGAACATTTTATTTTTCCTTTCCTCATATTATATCGGCAATAATTACGATCTAACAGATACCTCCCCCCCCCCAAAACCGTATGAGATTTAATAAGTCAATTTAATTAGTTATTGAATGTTTCTTTATACGCATAAATTTATACCAACGCGTAGGACGTACATATTACGTATTCTATGCATGTTAGAAAACAAGTTTATTATATGTACTTATGTTTATATTCTATAATATCTAATATATATATATATTAACGACAATGTATATCAAAGTTTAATGTGACTATAGTCGATGACAGTATAATGTAATAAATAATACTAATAATTATTGTTAAACCCCAATAGAATATTCATTCATGAAAATATCACATTATCTCTATCACCAATTATATATATATAAACATGAAGTTTAAATAGTTACAAAAAAATTTCTCTAAGATTTGATTCAATTATCTAAGAAGAGACAATTAACGAGAACGTACATTGACACGTGCATACGAACATCAAAGATGTTTGTCAGGGGAAAAAAAATCACAAATACTTGCATATACATTCAGTTGCATTCGATAACAGTTTAGGCATGTCCCTTCGATGTGAAAGGGACTTTATTGAAAAGATAGAGATAGATAGATAGATAGATAGATAGATAGATAGAAAGAGAAAGAGAGAGAGAGAGAGATGATCGTACACAAACGCAGAGGAGGAGGATATACACGCGTGCGTTCGAAAACGCGTGAACGCGAGCGCATAGGTGCGTGCACAGTGCGCGAGAGATGTGCACGACGACTATTCAGATATTGTTGTTATTGTTGAGAGAACAATTGCCCGTCAATAGGCAGCCCCGGCACAATGTATCTATTCAGGTGCGGTCAGGGGTGCTCAATCGATCGAGTTTCCTGCTTTTGCCGATCAACGATTGTTAAAAGATCAACGAAAGAAAACTTCACGAAAACTAATATCTTCCATTTCTTTTTTTTTTTTCTTTTTTTATATGTTTCTTTTCCTTAATTATCTATCTTTATTATAATTCAATAATGCACACGATTCGATTTGAAATTGTATTATTATTATTATTATTGTATAATAATGTAATTAACAAAAGTTACATTGTAAAAATGATCTGACGTGTAAATGGACAAGATTTCTTACAATTTCAATTTCAAATTTTAGATGGATATTCATCGGGAAAGATTGATATTTAACGAGATATCTGAATAGATTAATAATCGTGAGTAATCACTCAACAGAAATGAAAGATTGAAGTTCGAGTCCAGGGTTTATCTTGGAAGTATCCAATTTTAACGTGGAATTGATTAAATAGGGTTTGAGTTGAAGGGACATTGTTGGACATCGTTATAGTTTAACCAGTTAACTGTGATTGACAAGTATACACCTCACTGAAAAAATACAATAATTTTGTATTATCGTTTCATTTTTGCGACATAATTTGAATACACACTTTTGAAATAGGTCATCACAATTAACTGATAAAAAATAGCGAATCTTAAAAATAAAATAATTTAGTAAAAAAAAAAAGAATTAAATGTGTAATATATTCATATAATATTAATGATAACTTAATAAAAATTGAACAGGTAGATTGAATATCTTTCTATCTCGGGATCTCTTTCACTAACAGAAACTTGTCTTCAACCTCGAGAAAGATTACGTCGGTTTGAAATCATTGAACGGAAGCGAATGCAACGTGTACTTTGCGAAAGATCGAAGGTCTTCTCCTTCTGCTAACTTGTCTTCGATATTTCTCAAATCATATCGAAGAACCAACGATAACAAAGTTAACTATTTTTAACGATGACGCGTACAAAACATTGAAAAAAAAATAAACTTTCTCTTTATCGGAAAATACATACGGTATATATATATATATATATATATATATTATGAAAATATATTAATAAAAATAAGTATTTGTCAACTTACATACTGCGCGAACTTCTTAAACGTACTTACAGTTATATGTCTGCCTCCTACGACCGTCAGATTCAAACTAAACACGTTGAGACACGAAGAAATAAATAATAGACAAATACGCGAACAAGAAATAGACAAAAGATATAAACAGATTGTTTTTCATAAGAAATAAATATTTTTGAAGCGTGTCAACATACATTTCGCACCGCCTGTATACATTGCCGCCGAAAATTCATTTCAATATTAATTAAAAGTTATGTATAAGAAAATTAAAAGATTTATCTTTACAAAAAATGAAATTTAAGGAAAAAATAAATTAACGAAAAATGAAATTTCAATTTAGCAACGGAATAATTGAAACCAAACGAATTCTGTGTATATATATACAATTATTAATTATAAATTACTAAACAATATTATATAAATCCATGTATTTATCTTTTATTGTAGAAAATGATAAATGTTATTGAATTTTTTAATTAGGAGTAATTTGTTTCCAATATTCAACATTGAAGGAAGAAAACTCCTCTTCCCCTATCACCCACTCTCTCTCTCTCTCTCTATCTATCTATCATTATCGCGGATAATATATTATAATTATCTCGTATTGGAGATAATTATAACATTATAATTTTGTGATTAAGAGAATTTTCCTCTTGACGATCGAGAGAATGCAATACCGTGTCAAATGGAACGACAATGAACGAACGCGTATATCAGCGATAGCTTACAATTATTATCGGCCGCCACGGTGGTATTTAAATGAATGAACGGCTCGAAATTACCATCCGGTCTCATCGTCGACTATGCCAGGTTATGATGTATTTGTGCGGGTCACCTATTCTAACCGTTGTGCTTTCTATTTAGCCTATCCTTGAATCCAAATGGAAGATTACATTGTTCATATTAATACGTCCCATTGATATTCGTATTTACTTAATCCCGTTCAAACAAATAAAATTCAAGCCTTTGTGTCAATTCTACTACCCCCCTTTCATCATATTCTTGAACTCGATGACACTTTGATAGATCAAAAGAAAGAAAGAGAGAAAGAGAGAGAGAGAGAGAGAGAGAAGATGAAGAAGAAAGAAGGAGGGGAGGAGGGAGGTATAGGATGAATAGATAGAAGTGAGAACCACTGTTTCGTGAGTGCACCAGGGTAGTAGCGTGCCCATAGCGATGATTACGTATGCGGGAATCATTGTCGAGTAACGCGCGATGCACATGCAAAGGCCAAAAATCGTCGAAATCAGTCGAGTTCAACATCAGCATTGTACGTAGCCTTTGTCTCTGGCTCATTGTTGTCGGTAGCCGATGTACAAGCTACACACACACACACACACTCACGTAAATATATAGATGGTGCAGCCACATCGTCGTGATGCGATGCGATGCGATGCGATGCGATGCAATGCAATGCGGTGCGGTGCGGTGCGGTGTGGTGCGGAGAGATGAACTGCACCGAGTCCAACGGGAAACGAGCGGTATCCTTCGAAATTTTCTCTTCATCGTACATGCACACATTCAAATACGCATTATACGTATCTTCACTTATCTTTTTGCGATTGTTCCATGGAAATGCCTTCGGATCTTAGGATCGGACGCGTTCAGGCTATTTTTCCTAGAGACCAACGTGTGTGCGTAACGCGCGACGAACATAGGACAAGATAGGACAAGATTTTCGCGGTGATATCGAAGGAAAAGAAGGGAGAAAGGAGGGTGGGGGAGTAGGAGTTGGGGGAGAAGAAGGTGGAGGTGGTGGTGATGGAGGGGTGGGCCACAGGAGTCAGAGGGAATGGGGAGAGGAGGAGGAGAGGGCATAGAGCAGCTGAATAGGAAGCGACACAATGGACCTGGGTGGCTGTGGAGGCGTGTTATCAAATGGGTTCCTCATTCACATACTGCGGCCCGAGCTACCTGTGTCTGTCTGTACCGGTGTCTGTCTGTTATACTTATTCATACCGCCCATTGTGTCCTCCACTGTTGAGTCGAGTTCAGTTCAGTTGAGAACGCGATGGAACGTGCCACAATGCACGAATATGGGCTGCACTACTCTCCCTCCATCTTTGCCGCCATCCACCCCCTCGCTCGCTTACTCCTTCTCCTTCTCCTTCTCTCTCTCCCTCTCTCTCTCTTTTTATCTAACTCTCTCACTTTGCCATTTGCCACCCACTTCCACCGCCCAACGCGGACGGTGGATTCGACTGAAAAGAAAATTGTGTTGGGAAATTGTATCCGCAAGAAAGCTGCCCGATAATGTGAACTTCGTCTTCCTTTTCTTTCTTTCTTTCTTTTCTTTCTCTTCTTTTTCTTCTTCTTTTTCTTCTTGTACTTTTTCTTGCTCTTACTTTTCCCCCTTATTCTTCTGGCCGAATAGCTAACATAACTTTCTAGCAAGCTACTACGCACTATACTAACGAAAGTGTCTCTTTTTGTTCAGTTATAGTATACTTCCTTGCATTCTATCTTATCGTGCCACGTTTTCTTCTTTATACTCCTAATAAATATATTTCAATACGTTTTTCAAAGTATTCCTTTTTCTTTTCTTTTTTCCTTCTCATCGCGAAATGGTCATCGAGCACTGTTTAATAAAGAATAATAAAATAATAATACGACTATGCAAATATAAAATGCAACAATACTTGCTAAGGAATTCGAATAATTTTTAATTTAGTCGATAGATTTCGAAGAAATTTCGTTCTCGCGTAGCGATGCATCGTCAAAGAATTTTATATAAATATATATATGTTTACAACATGAACCGTAAACACCTCTGCTGTTGAATTATCGCCTTAAAAGTGGAAGAAGAAGAACGCGAATGCATATCTCCGCAAAAAAAAAAAAAAAAAAAATGGGAGAAAACAAAAAAGCAGGGGAAAGTAGGGAAAGATGAAAGAAAAGCAAAGAAATAGAAAGAAATAGGAAAAATGGTGCGAGAGAAAGAAAGAGATAGGGAGATAGAAAGAAAGGGCAGTGGCACCTTCCTACTTGGTGAAACATCGACTAACGTAGAAAATAAAGAACGTATTACGTATCGTATAAGCGAGTATGGGCCGTGGATGAGCCATACGCGGACGCAACGGCATACAAAACTCGCTCAATACGTCATTCAGCCGAAGAATACGGCTCGTTCTCGCCATTTTGCTGCCAGAATGAGAGTTTCAAAGGGAATTAAGGATTCAAAGGCATCTTTTGCGCGGCGCGCACAAAACGGCTTGCCGCACCTCTCTCTCTCTCTATCTCTCTCTTTCTATCTCACTCTCTTACACCCCCCCCTCTCCCCACCTCTCCTTCTTTATCTCTTTTCGCCTTTCTCGCACTCCCACTCACTCACTCACTCACTCACTCTATCTCTCTCTTTCTTTCGTATAGACGTTCTCTACCGGCAACAAGCATGATGCCCTTAAGACGAGCGATTTCGAATGATGGAAGCGAAGGATCGCACGTGCGCGTTAGTTTAATGCGCATTTACATTCAACCATTTTACCAATGTGTATCTATATACATATATATCTAACTATGTGTAGATGATAATATAGCAAACCTAATACACGAACGGGGGGATGGGATGTTGTAACTTACAGAAGGAGAATTCGACGATCGGCTTTAGTTTCTATGCCGACTAACGGGCCTGCGTTAGAAGAAAGAGAAACAGAATGAAAGATAGATAGAAAGAAATAAATAAATAAAGGAAGAAAGAGTAAAGAAGAAAGAAGGAACCAACCGACAGCAGCAGACACGCCAAAGAAGAAATCCACGTTTGAATGGCATAGTGAATAAGTGACCAGCCGAGCATACTTCTAGAGGGGGATGATAAGGGGGAAGGGGTGAAGGCATTCAAATGCTTTTCTTCGTACTGAAATTAAAACTCGCGCTGATACCACCAAACCGTAACACGACCGAAGTTGCTTCGATGTAAAAAGAAATTTACATTTTGTACGAGAATATACTAGGACCCCCGTCCCCCCATTCCCCGTACTTTATTTTTTTATTTTCTTTTTCTATTTTTCTGGCCAATACAATTCGTCGCAAAATGTAGGAAAAAGAAAAGTGTAAAACGAATGAATCCGTGGAAAGGAATTGAACCATCGTCCCCATTTTTGAAACATTCGATGTGAATACATAGTTCGCATACATGGCTAAGAGACAATCTTATAACACACGATATCGCATAGTTCATAAGAGTATTATTAATCATAAGGGACACACTTTCGTTCATACATAAAAGTTTCCTAACACGTAAACTCGAAACACCCTAATGTTTGCTGCTCCCATTACCCTGGAAAAAAATCTTGCCGAGCAGAAAAAAAAAAATATAAAAGAAAAGGAAAAAAAAAGACAGACAACCCCTGGTGTCTATTCTCTTTCTCTTTGTCCAATAACCCCGCTTCCCCCCTCTTATCCTCGTTCGTTTCTCGCGGAACAAATTGAAACGGTGAGAGTTTCGGCTCGCACCATAATAAATGGGGAGCCAAAAAGTTGGCGGGGGCGTTCCGCTCGCTCGCTCGATTGGCCGATTAACATAAAAATGTGGACGCTTGTAAAAAGCATCGTATACACATAGATACACACGCACACACACACGTGTGTGCGCGTGTTTATATGGGCATTGCACGCGCTCGCGTTTCATCCGTTCGAAATAGTTTTCGATTGTTATTCATATCGTTTGAGGGGAGGGAAAGAAAAACCTCTAGCTCATAGTAGGTTTAGATAATCATTCAACGAAAGCGGAAGAAAGAAACGAGCGTTACGTCCGCGTGCAGCACGGATGTCAAGGTTTACGCGGAAATGCTAGAAAAGATTGGAGAGAAAGAGAGAAAGAGAGAGAGAGAGAGAGAGAGGAAAGGAAAAAAAGAGAATAAAAGAAACGAGGAAGAAGGGGGGTTGGTTGGTTGGAACTGCTTTCTTCTCGATAACGTTCTCTTTTCCGTCACAGTCCACCTCCATGTTCTTTTTTTCTATATCCTGAACGGTCGGTAGCACACGAATTTAAGCGCTTACTCACCCGCGGGCAACGTCTGCTATGAAAAGGGCAAAAGTGCCACTTACCGCGCCGCAGAGCTTCTGAGACTCGAGCACCTGGAACAGAAATCGCGTCCTAATGAGACCAGGTATTAAGTATATGAACACGCTTGGAAATATTATACTTATGTTAGAAATATATATATCTACACGTATGTATCTATGTATGCATACAAATAAATATATATATATATATATATATATTGAGTATAAAATTATGCGCGACGTTTGAAATCTCTCTCGATTATGGTATATTTGAAATAAATGTACCAAACACATACGGAGAAGGATTCGTATCAATTTATTACTAATATAAGTATACTAATCTTCAAACATTAGAGTTACCCCCGAAAGTATGTATTTTTTATGTTTCTTTTTTTATTTAATATTACTTAGTGTAACATAACGTATGTAATAGAACAGGATTGATCCGTTCATCGTAACGAGACGTTGATAAAAAGGTGAAAAATAAATGTTATATTTGACGATTAAACGATGATCTGAATCCTGATAAAAAAAAAGATAGAAAACGATATGGAAGAGGGTACGTCGTTAAGAAAAAAAAAAAAAAAGAAAATTTAAGGGAGAACACTCTTGACCTCCCTTTTTTCTTTTTTTTTTACTCGTCTTCGTCTTTCGTAGTTGGTCGTCGTCGTTGCTGTCACAAGCACGAGGTTCGATAGCTTATACATACATTATATTTCTTTTATATCTTTATATCTCTTTTCCTTCATCTTCTTCCTTTCCTTTCCTTTCCTTTTCCTTTCTTTTTTTTTTATTCTTTCTTCGTGTAAGTCGCAGCACACATAAGAATGCACTTGTCGGATTTAAAGCACGTGCACGCGTATAGGAATAAAGAGAGAAAGAGAGGGGTATACGCACACCAACGAGAAACCACTGGTACAGCCTTATCGGCAGTTATCGGGCCGTGATGTCACACAATGGGGCAGACAATGCTCGGAACAATACACCCCTGCTTGCTTCTAAACCATCCAACCCTCTTTCACCTTCTCTCTTGCCCATAACTGACTTCTCTCATCTACTGTTCCGTTCTTCTATATACTTCTATCTCTTTCTTTCTCTCTCTCTCTCTCTCTCTTTCTCTTTCTCATTCTTTCTTTTTCTCTCGACACTTTGCACGTATGTACTATACGAATATTCTCTACCCCCACCTACTACTACTACTACCACCACCCTACCTCGCCCACCCATCGTCCACCCTCCTTTCTTTCTTCTTCTCTCTTCCTCTTTTACTATCAAAAGCACCCCCACCCCCACCCCACCCCTACCACCACTATAACCATATCAAATACAACTACCAACCTCGTCTTTACTCCTGCCAACTTAATAAACATAATAGCTGACTATGCCGCTTCGCGGTCACAATGAGCGGTCCATGCGACAAAGAGAGGGAGGAAGATAGCCAAGATAGTAAACGAATAGACGCGGCTGGCTATTGTGCACCATCTTCCTTCGTATTTTCCCCTACGAATGGATTATTCAGGATGGTCGAACTACTACTGCGTGTTACTGCAAACTCGCGACCTCGAACGCGGTTAGAAATTTTCCTCTAGTTATAGAAAATTAAACAATTATTTTCATATTTTCAATGCGATTCGTGTAATAATTTTTACAAACAAATGTTTTGAAATAATATCAATTTTATATAATATAAATAATCAAACAAATATATATATGCAATTTTATGTATAAAATAAAACAACCCCCGGGGACAATACATTCCAAAAGACAAACAATCCGCGAGCGAACGATGATGTGATCGATACATGTTAAGAACGGAAAAAAAGGATAAAAGGGAAATATATAAAAAAAAAAAATGAAAAAAGAAAAAAGAAAAAATGGGGGTAAAAAAGAAGATCGGAAAAATTTGTTGTTTTTTTTTTCTGATTGTCGTTGTCATCGTGTGAAAGGGTAGATCGTAGTGCACGCATCATCCGCTCGACTCCACGCCCCTGAATAACCACCACAACCACCACCACCACCACCACCACCCCCGTTTTAGTTTGCCTGCCTCGGGCTCTAACGCTTCTCTCCTCCTCGGAGCCTGACTGAACAATATGCTGTGCCTGCGTAAGCACTCTACGAAGCACGTGCCTCTTCTACCAATACGGACCACCAACACCACTAACACTAGCAACACCACTTGTACCGCAACATACTAGAGCAGCTAGCTCGCACACAAATTCTTCCCAAAAATACGCCACGACCACCAGCCCCCATTATTTAAACGACTTTTACTTTACACTCACCCACCTCGACGAAAATGCTACCCCAAACGAGCACGTGCCAAACGTCGACCTCTCGCTTTCTTTCTTTTGTTTTTTTTTTTAATCCAGTCGGTCAAATGCCTCTGGGATATGTTTACATTCTCGTGCATAAAATCTATGGGAATGATTTATTTATTAACATGATTTTTTATTTTTCCTAATTAAATCTCTTACCGAAGACAGATACTCTTGATTCAATTAAGATTGCAAGATATTTGATTTATGCATAAGAAATATGTATAAAATGTATATTATTTTTTTATTTTGTGAGATAAGTATAGAAAATAGTTTGGGGGATAGTCAGACAGACTTATGTTAGATACGTTTGACCGCTTTTCCTGACGACCTTTCACCGATATCTTCGAAATGGCATCGGTATGGTGTTAATTGAGCGAACAGATGCGCTGAGGAAATAGTAAATCATACATCCCTACTTCCCGGTATATAGAAACGGGGATGGTTGGTTCGCGAGCGCCTTATCGTTGTTTGGTTATCGGGGTAATGATAAATCGCTCGTTCAAATCGAACCCTTCTGGAACGCGTTATGACTACCCCCAATGAAGGGGTTGATGACTATATAATGCAAGAAGTACAAAGTCACCCTCCTCGTCGTTCCATACCAAACGAAGAAGACCCTTCCTTCCTTCTTCCCTAGCATAAGGGATTAAAAATTTTATTGCCGTTAAAATGATACGGAGGGTGAATCCTCTTGCGGAATAGCTTACAATAAGCATGATGTTAGACACACAAGTGAAATACTATATTCATACTCAAGCTTCAAAATCTATTCATAATTATTCTTAAGGTATCTTAATGTGAACAAATAAAAACAAACTTTATCAATTATTCGTCATATCGTTATTACATTATTTTACCTATTATAATTCAATGATCCTATTGCTTCGTTAAATATATGAAACGAAAGAATTGAATTAAAAATAAAAATAAAAAAAACATCTTTTCTCGAATGAATCTGTTTGTTAAGAAAACATTATTATCCTTCGAAACGATCTCGAATACTTGCACAAAGTACAACAACTAGTATCGACATGGAATGGCAATACAAATATCGACAGCCAATGCCGAGTTATCGATATACACCGAGAATTATTATAACGCGATGAAAGAGTAAATTAACGAGTAATTAACTGCTTCGGTCGATTCGGTAGAGGAGAATCCGGAAGGTGGCAGTAAAACAAGATTAGCTTGTGGGGTTGGCGTTGGCGTTGGCGTTGGCGGTGTTGGTCGCGGACGAAGCTGAAAGTGGTGATGGTAGAGGTAGTAGTAGATAATGGTAGTGGTGGTAGGGAGCGATGTTCCTAGTGGTGGTGGTAACTATGCTCAGTGGTGGTGGCGTCGGAACCGCCCCCGACTTTGCAACCCCAGCGAATGGAGTGACAATGCTGCCACGAGATTCACAGTTCTCTCTACCTCCCCCTTTTGTCTTTCTCCGCGTCCCTTGCCATCTCTCGCCTACGCTTTCATCCCATTTGCAACTTTCTATCGTTTCTCGACCACCCCCTCCTTACCCTATCGCTTCGTCCAACCCCTATCCAAATTTTTGTCTTCTTTCTAACCGCCACTAAAGTGTATCGTCTTTGATTAGATTAGATTAGATTAGATTTTTTTAACTTCGTTTAATAATACACGCATTGGCATATGAAATATATAAATTATAAATCTTTAAAAGCAAAGAGTATATATATATCTCATGGAGAAATCGAATTAAATTCACTGGAGCATATGTAGGGGAAAAAATAAATAAAAAGGAAGGGAAACGTTTATCGTAGAACGTTAGCAAAAAGTGGAAGTACAACTTGTGTCGCGTGTGTTCGCGAGCAAAAGAGAAAAAAAACGAATCGGAAGGATGGAGGAGGGTTTCTGTTTGAAGGGACGGAGAGAGAATCCTTATAACCCTCCTGTTCCTTTTGCTTCTCCAACTCCTAGTCATCGTCGTCGTTTCTCTGCTTCGTGCCAAATCCAACCCTCGGTAGTGGTTAGTGGTGGTGGTGGTGGCACCCTTCTCCTCGCGCTCTCTTCTCCTATCTGATCGAGTCCCTCTATTTCGCGTCCTCTATTATTTCTTTTATCAATCTGCGCGCTTTCAGGGCGCTTTGAGGCCCGCTGAAAGCTGCGTGATAAATCATGAAATGTAAGAACCCACACGTACGCGCGACGAATCCGACACAGGTTCGGATACGTTCGTGTACGTGCTGCTAACACGAATGATGCAGGCAACGCGAGTTACGCGTTCACCCACATTCAACCATAGTTGATGCACACCTGTATGTATTGGGGTGCCTTCCAACGTAACCCCCTGGCACACTCGAAGATGGCGCGTGTACACACTTACGAAGCGTGCGTACAAGAACACCCGCGTATTAGTATTTACTAACGGAGTTCGCTAGGTATACATATATGTATGTATGTATAAAGGACGGTTCAATAGGCGGCATTGCCGGGGCGAACGGCATCCATACAGCCCGCCAGATGAGGTCTTCTAGCTTCCGTCGAGTCCGCGTGAAAGGATGCCCCAATAATATTCCATTCACCAAACCACCCCCGACCACCCTGTATATATCCGTCCCTGGTCCGGTCCGGCTCGTGCCCACCACCACCACCACCACCACCACCAGCACCACCACCACTACCACCACCACCATTCGCCATTGATTTTTCATTCGTCGGCTTTTCAATAGTTTGTTATGAGCTTTCCTTCGACGACGTCTCTCCCCGCGACCGAACGACTCTTCCTCCCTTGCTCCCTTCCAACCCTCCTCTTACCACCCCATCCATTGCTCTCTTCTTTTACAAGCCGGAAAGCACGCGGGGAAAAGCGCGGACAGGATAATAGGATGGTTCGTTCGTTGGACAAAGTCTACCCACGAGGATATGACGTGGAACGTGCTTTGCCGAATTAAGTCGAAACTCAATGCTTCGATTCGACGTTGCCCTAATTAAACGACTCCCCCCTCCCCGCTCCTATCGCATATTTGACATTTCGAAGATACCCCTTTTTCGCAATTATCATCTATCCGACATATCGAACGTTCACTTTGTTCGGTTTTGCAAGGGGAAAAAAAAAGAAAAAAAGGAAAAGAAAAGAAAGAAAAGATGAAAATCAACGTAGTAGATCGCTCGAAGAGTTTAAAGTACATCGAACGAAAGAATGAACACAAGGGAGAAAGAAAGACACACAAAAAAAAAACAAAAAAGAGAGAGAAGTACGAAAAGCACGATCGCGACGAAAAGGGCATAGACTAGAGACTCTCGGGAGGACGGATTTCCCGGCGAAACAGAGCGAAAATAACCTATAACTTTAATCAGGGATGAATAAAGGCAACCCTTTTCGGAGCGGCACTGCGTCAAGGCGAAGAATGGAGATGAGGATGTAGCAGAGTATCGGCATTGTTTCCAAACAAAGCGCGCCTTTCATACCACCGTGTTCCTCCCTCTCCTCCAGCCCTCTTCCTCCGCCTCCGCCTCCGCCTCCGCCTCCTCCTCCTCCTCCTCCTCCTTCTTCTCCGGTAGCGCTACCCCTTTTTCCTCCTGCAACCCCTGCGAGTCCACCTCTTTGCCATCTCTAGCACAGTTCGTTCCTGGTGCCTGTGGTGGTGATGGTGGTGGTGGTGGTTGTGGCGGTGGTGGCAGTGGTGGCGTCGTGCACTCCCCACGGCTTTTCAGTCATTTGACACGCAAAGAAGTCAGGCAAGCCGGCATTGTGCCGACCACCACCGCGGCGAGCCATTGTTACCACACCACTACCGGCATAACCACCGTGCCGCCCCGAAAAGCCACCTTCTCTTCAAAACCCACCACCCCCAACCTCCAAACCCCCTAGAACCTTCAACATTACGTTCGTCGTCGTCGTCGCCGTTGTCGTCGTCGTTGTCGTCGTTCGAACGATCGACTTTGCCGATTCATTCGCGGACGGCCCTCGATATTCATTTGTCACCTCGAATAAGCTCGCCAACGAGGAGAGACACTCGTTAAAAGTAATTCCAAAGCCCCTGCTGCTGCTGGTGCTGCTACTACTACCTCTTTCTCTTTCCTCCAGGATATGACGGACTCTTTGTTTTCCTCGTCTAATAGCCTCCCCCATCCCCTCCACCAGCACTTCCTCTAACCATCCCTCTAAAGCTAAAGTCGAGATCTCACGAATAAAATCCACGGTTCTTTCTTCTACTTACGTGGAAACTTTATCTATGATGTAATAATTGATTGGATTTATTCAATGTATGAATCTATAGATATCGTTATATCTTATAGATGATTACTAATGTTGTGTCATTTTTTTTGTTTGTATTTTACTTGTTAATTTGTACTTTCGTCCAAATAAATTTGATTTATTCATTATCCTTTCAATACGGATAACCTCTCGTTAAGGTACTTCATAAATTTCTAATTTAATATCGATAAAACTCGTTCGGCTAACGATAACTGTTACCTATATTCCTACGAATGAGCCTCGTTGATCGTTGATTCATTCTAACCATAATTAAATTTCAACAGTTACACGTCTCGTCTCTTTTAACGTAATAAAATCAAAATAGGTTCATGATGATACGAGCTTATCCAACGAGTACGAAATTGATTCATCGGGAAAAGCACAAAAAGGGACATCTATAGAAATAGAGGTAAAAAAAAACAAATAGGGAGAGTGAGAGAGAGAGAGAGAGAGAGAGAGAGAAAGTAGTCCTCTTCGATCAGTAGCATCGCATTCACGCCTGGATACTCGTCATTGACATTGGCTCCATGGTAGGAACTTCCTGCATACGAAGCACGCAATATCGAGCGCGAAGCGTCGAACGGGACAGAATGGAAGGCCCATATAGAGGAGGAGGAGGAAGAGGAGGAGGAGGAGAAGGAGGAAGAGGAAGAGGTGTAGGAGGAACGTCGACGATGTACCGAAGCTCGATGCAGTTCCAGGAAGAGAAAGAGAGAAGTACTGAGGTAGAGATAGGGAAGAGGTAGAAATGTAGGAGGAGGAGGAGGAGGAAGGAGGGTGAACGCGCTTCTCCTCGCATTATCATACAGGTATATGTCGGTGGTTCCTTTATTGTGCCGCACGGAACGAGCATACCACGTGTATTTCGCTATTGTGCTCATCCTCGTTTGCCTTCGCGCATGTTGGTGGATGCCAGAGTTACGTCCGTACGAGTAAAAGCTCGTTCCTTCGTCCTTAGTGTTGGTTAGAGCATTCGCGAAAACGTGCTTTCCCATGTGTGAGTGTAGAAACGTGGCGAGCACGCGCGCACGTCTCCAAACATCCATCTTTCTCGCTCAGTCAACCCCCTAGCCAGCTAGTAGTACCTGTGTATGTTAGAGTAAGAGAGTGAGGGAGTGAAGCGAGAGGGAGAGAGTGCTTGTACGCAAACGACGTGTAATGCAATAACGCGAATGCAGTCGTCGCAAAAGCATTACCCATAATTCCATCGTGGCGAACGATATTCGCGCGTACGAGCCACGTCGTGACTCGACGTATTAGGGAATGAGAGAGAGAGAGAGAGAGAGAGAGAGAGAGAGAGAGAGAGAGAGAGAGAGAAAGAGAGAGAGAGGAACGTGCCCGATGTCGGCGAGTAAAGCTTCCTCTCCTCCTCCTTCTGTTCGTTCTAACAAACGAATGAGAAAATTGCCAAACGTGCGACGTTTGGCGCAATAATTCGGCAATCGATAGATATAACATTACCACCCACCCACTCTTCATATTTAATCCAACGTTTAATTCACCTAATTTGCGTTAATTGCTTCCCATCGATTCCGTATACCGACACCTATCTATACAATTATTTCATTCCACGTTCTATACTCTAAAGATTTTCGATCGATAATATGATGAAATGATAAGTTAGATGAGAAAAATATGTTATTTTATCTTTTTTTTTATTTAAACTTCATTGCTAATATAATATCTGGAGAAAACGAATTCTAGAGTCTGTGGAAGCCGTTTATCCGTAGAGAACAGTAGTAATCCTTGGACAGAGAGGAACCTGTTAAAAGTTGGTAACTGTCGCAACTAGAATGAGACGATACCCGGTGTAAGAGCTATCACGTGAGTGTGTTCGTTAGTGGTCCTGGTGCGTAAAGGAAAGAGAGAATGGATAGGTATAAGGGATTGAGTGTGGGTGCGAACGAGAAAAGAGATGTAGGAAAAAAAAGAATAAAAGAGAAAGAGGACAAGGGAAAGAGAGAGAGAGAGAGAGAGAGAGAAAGAGAAAGAGAGTAGAAGGAACAGAATCCAGGCGAATATGTTATACGCTCAAGCTCGTTCGCTCGTAACCGCGCAGTAGAATAGACGAGTTGTTCGGCAGTGAGGCTTTTGTCTATTTTACGGAGTTCCAAGGGCTTCCATTCGCGGGTGGTACTCTCAACGCGGCTGGGAGGCTGCTCGCTGAAGGAAGGGAGGGAAGGAGGAGCGAGAGGGGGTGGGTTGTGTGGGTGAGGTGGGGTGGGTAAAGCTGAAAGCTCTGAAATATATTCTCAACTGTACGTTATATGGATTCGCGCACCGGGCGTTCCTAATTATTGTTTTCCAGGCATCCGTTTTGCCTGGTTACCGCGGTGACTGAAATATACTCGTTTCGAAACTTCGCCCGTTGCATACAGGCGACGATGAACGATACATAAACTGAAAGAGAAATAGAGAGAGAAAACGGCCTTTCCTCCCACCCCGTCCTATCCCACACTCACACCCCTTCCTTCCTTCCTTCCTTCCTTCCATTGGGGGATCGACATTTTTAAGCTCCTTCCATATACTTCTCGCGTTATACATTTGGCTCGTTCCGTTCAGCACGCACCTATTGTCGAAAAAGAGATATACGTGGGAGGAACGCTTTGAATGAACCACTTGGCGCGAATAGGGGGATATACGATTTCCTAAAATCGCAACAAATAAAAGCATCCAAGAACGTTTTATCATCCGACGTATGGTCGATGACGAATTCACCCCTGATTTACATTCCTATTACTACAAGATAGTCAATTTTAAATTAGAATAATAGAATGAAATGGGGGAGACGGATGGACGAAGAATTGTCTCGTTATCACTCGGAGGCACGCGAAAACCCTACGAATTCCTAAGCACGCAAGAGAGAGAAAGAGAAAGAGAAAGATAATGAGTGAATGAGTGAATGAGTGAGTGAGTAAAGATACACTAGAGGGGTAAAAGGCGAGGCTCAAGGGGTTGGAGCATCAAGCGGAAGAGGAGAAAACGCGACGAGGTGGTGCGATGCTGCTGGTGATGATGCTGCTGCTGGTAGGGCGGTCGTATCGGTTAAGTGGGGGAAATTGCAAAACAATGAGACGACATGGTAGGGGTAACAATGTGAGGGACAATAGGCCTGATAATGTGCCGGAGAATGGACGCCTAGACAAAAGAGTCGAATAAGGGCGCGCGCAACTACTCGATCCACCAGCCGCGTTACACCATCGACTCATCCGCACCATATACACACGGTTAAGAGTGGAAAAGAAAAAAATGACACAAGCGCGCCTATGGTTTATTCCAGGCGTTGGCCAATAACTCGTTTTAAAGTTCTATTCTTCGATGAAATGACAGATGATATCTAGTTTGTTTCGATCTCTCGTATAAAATGATATACGTGTTTCTGCGTATCTGGAAAAGAGAAAGAAACATTTTTCTTTTTTTTTTTCTAATCAAATGTTACGCTAATTCGTATATATTATTTTTTTTCGAAATAAATATATAATAAACGTTGTAAGAGAAAGAGAGAGAGAGGGAGAGAGAGAGAGAGAAAAGAAAATGGGATAAAAATTTGATCGATGGCCCTTAACTTTTGACCGAGGCGAAAAGATCAGTGAAAATGTTCGGGGGAGAAGAGCGAAAGGCGGATAACCGCTTTGCGGGATAAACTGAAGGGATCAGAGGAGAGATCAGGGAGGAGAGTAACGCGTGCTACCAACTGCAATGCCAGAGGCCAACGCCTGACACAACCGCAAGTTCTGGAGGGGTTGCGAGTCAAGGGGTTGAGGGATACAGCCCCCCGGGCCACCGACACGACTCGTCTGGCGTGCACCTGTTGTTTCTACTTGCTTCGACTTAAGCTTCTCTCACACCGCCTTGCAAAATATGTCCAACCGATTATTTTCCCACCTTTCGAATTATTATACGCAATAAATAATATATTTGTTTTCTTTTCTCTATAATATAAATTCTTCTCGTTAAATATTCAATCTTGAATTCTTTGAAATTAGCATAAATTAATCGATAACAATTTAAACGTTAAAGCGCGAAGAAAAGTGTAAAAGAATCGGAAGGATAAAAAAAAATACTGAAAGCGTACTTTAAAATACGAACATACAAATAACACTCTAATTACGCTGAAGGTGTCAAGATGCTCGAGTCAAAGTTTAAATTGCAAATGTACTACACTCGAGACGAACGGATTCTCTCGCAGTATCCCCCGTACTGTTAAAAGACACGGCCAAAAGAGGGGGGGAGGATACTCGAGCGACTCGAGTATCGTCTTACGGAAGTTCCACTTCCACCCTTTTTTTTCCTCTCTCTCTTTTCCTCTACTACACTTCTCTGGATTCTCGCGTATTCTACTCTTTATCATCTTTTTTTTTTTTTTCTTTTCCTCGTCCAACCATCGGTACCCTCGTATTAAATCTTTTCTATACAAGTTTTTCTCCTCGAATTGAGCGAGTTTTCTCCCTGATAATTAGCATTTTAATAAACGGCATCGTCGTATATACGAAGCGACAGGTGCAGCAGTAAGCAACAAAATAAAACGACAAAACATTGACTCACGTTTTCTACGTTTAAAATGTAACAAATAAAAAAAAAAGAAAATAAAACACCTTCTCGCGGCGAGGCACGGCGTCGCGAGACTCTCCTACCTGTCCTCGTCTACGTGAAGCGGATTTTACTGACAACAGTAGATAGAAAAAGATAAAGATAGAGATAAAGAGAGGGGGAATGCACTCTAAAGAGTTTGAAAGAAAATGCGAAGAAGAAGAAGAAGAAGATGCGGCAGGGAAGAAGAGTAAGAAGCGTATGAAAATGCGAAGAAGACGAAGAAGTAAAGGAGGAAGAAGGAGTAAGCTAGAAGAATGAAAGAACTTTCGTAGAGGAAAGGAACATAGCGAGGGGAAGTAAAAGAAAGAAAGAAAGAAAGAAAGATGGAAAGAGAGAAGTGGCCGCACGCGAAGCAGGAGTAGCACCACAAACGGTCCATAGAAATTTGCCGGCGCTCAGAATCCAAGCACTTTTCTTTTTCCCTCCCCTTTGCCCCCTCACTCTTCTGCATTGGTGTATACGACGACGACGACGACGACGACGACGACAACGACGTTTCGTTATTCGACGTCTTCGTCAACATCTTCTTCGTCGTCGTCGAAGAGTAGCTCGCTCGCGCGCAACTGTTATTTAAGCTTCGCATAATGGCAACTCTTTTATGCTTCTTGTGTCTTACATCTGAGACTGTGTCGCTCCGGAGGGCACATTCATTCCCATGAATGCCTGGTGCAAGACTCTCACAATGGCCTTCTCAACGGCGCCTGGAAGCAACTCCGTGGCAATGAAGGCCAGCTACGGGCTACCGTTACCTTTTCCATACTACTATTACTCTTATTCTTTTCCTCCAAGTATACCCGTTAGAAAAGGTAGGATTACTCTTTTTGTTTATCCAATAGATTATTCCAAAAGGAAAATAATCCACGCGTTGATTATATCAGAAATCGAAAGATTTTGTTGTCCTATCGAGAAATTGGATGCAACAACTATGCGAAAAAGTAAGACTACTGCGATTCGGTTATTTCAGTTAGATTTTCGGTTACTCAAGGGAGAGGTTTCTCGAGGCGGCCCTTCCGTTCTCAGCTGGTTTATCGTCGAACGATCATTCGTTCAGCGAAATAATCGCGAACGTGCCTAACGATCGTGGCCGGGGGTCCGCCGTCCGTGCCCACGAGGCGCGCCACCTTGCGATCGGTCACAAAACAGCGACACAATAACCGGGCCGCAACAATGCCGAGCGACAATGCAGCACCACCAACACAGCCGCGAGCCGAATCCATTGTCTGTACTTCTCTTGTTCTCCTTTCATCCCCTGCACTTCCACGACGAAGCACGAAGAAAGGTGGGAGGGGTAACGCGCGAGAAAGATAAAGTGAGAGAGAGTGAGGGAGGGAGGGAGAGGGTGGATGGGTGGTTAGTTGGTTGCTTGGTTGGATGGTTGCTTGGTTGCTTACTGAAGAGAGAGAGGGAAAGAGAAAGGGAGATAATGAAGGAAAAGCAAGAAGACCAAAGGCAGCCAACGCGTCGTCGTCGTCGTCGTCGTCCTGTCAGATACTCGATAGAAAACGACTGTTTAATTACGATTGATTCGATTAAATGTCCGATTCGTGTTCCCGAGAAACCTCCCCCCCCTCCACCACCAACCCTCTTTACGAATGTTTTACAATCGATCACATTGTATCATTGTATCACTTATTTTACAAACTTCCGATCGTTTTATTCTACCAATCGGAATAAATCATTCGCATAGATGTCTAAATTAAATCGTAACAAAGTTGAGAAAGAAGGAGGAATAAATTTTATAAAAACTCGAACGCGAATCGTAATGAAATAATAATTCATAAAAAGAATCCAATCCTTCTTTTCGTATCTCTTTATTCATATTCCTTCCTTCTTTTCTCCTGCCATTCAATATATCTTTGTATCGCTAGAGCAGAGTCACGACGCTGATCCCCAAAGAAGGAATGCAAGAAGAATAGGAGAGAGAGAGAGAGAGAGAGGAATGGACTTCGCAATACTATGCAAAAGAATACCAAAAGTACTGGCCGAAGAGTGGACCCGGTATACGCGCGTTTTATACGAGAGGGAGATGGAAAAAGAGGAAGATAAAGAAAACGAGAGAGGGTGGTGAAAGAGAGAGAGAGAGAGAGAGAGAGAATCGGCCGCTTCGCTCATCCTCCCCGTCCGTCTCATTGTGTCAGACGATTGTCTTAGAATAATGGCGGAGACTCACAATAGTGACTACAATGCTTGCTCGTCTAACAATGCGGTGACGTCACGCAGCGTCGTGTACGTGAATGTACCGGCACGAGCGCTTGGCCGTCGTGTGCGTCGTCTCTTTAGAGTTCCTCTCTCACTCTCTCTCTCTCTCTCTTTCTTTCCCTCTCTCACATTCTCCCACCCTCCCCCCACTCTTTCTATTCCCCTCTCTCTCTCTACACACCGAACCTTTCTTCGCAGGTTCCACAGCACCTTTCTCCAGCATCCTAACGTCCTACCCACTTTATGATTTTTCGTTTCGTTATCAATGCTAGTGCTACTGTTACTGCTACTGCTGCTACTGCTGCTACTACTGTTGACCGGCAACCCTTATTGCTCGCATAGGGTTAATTGCCACTTGTTATGATCGAATCAGAAAAAAAAAAAAAGAAGAAAAGTGGAAACAATAGACACTAATGAGAAACATATTTCCTCGCCGTAACGATGAAGGCAAAACCTTCGAGTTAGATAAACACGATATATTTTTTTCAAATGTCTTCATTATTTATCAAATAAATGTTTAAAAAAAAAACATAAACAACAATATATTATTATTACAAACTTTTATAAAACTCTACTACAATGTATATGAATGTATAATACGTAACTGTATATATATATATATATATATATACTAACAGCAATGTATATATATATATATAACAGCAATAATTCCATCTTTCATAGCTCATATTCCCATACAACTATATATATTATATATGTACATGTATACAATGTAACACGAGGAGTAAGGTTTCGTGTCCCTTGAAAGCACCCTTGCGTGACTGTGGATTCGGTCAAATCATCCCTAGGGATAAGTAGGAGGGAATTCGCTACGTTTGTTTGTTTCTCTCTCTCTCTCTCTCTCACTCTCTCTCTCTCTCTCACTCTCTCTCTCTCTCTCTTTCTCTGTCTATAGAAGATGTTAGGGGATCGGAAGAAGAGAGGGAGGGAGGAAGGAAGGAAGGATGGTAGGTGCTGGTCGGTAAGATTATATTAAGTCAAATGATAGGCACAATTACATTGGCGGCTTTCATGAAAGCATCGAAATATATACATATATATATAGTTAATTTTTGTAAAGCAGCCTTCAAAAAAACAAAAAAGAAAACGTTTTCCACGTACATAGGTATTCATTGGTGCATTGGCATACGTTTCAGTACGTCATGTAATAGTGTATAGAATATAACCATTCGAAGGAAATTCCACTTTGCGCTAACGACGTCGCGTACTAATGTATATATTTCTACCTTCTTTCACGAAAGATCAACGCGTGGTAAAGTTTTCCCAGCCTTATTTCCAGCCACCCTTCCAGCCCGACCACCCCCTCACTCTCTCACTCTCTCTCTCTCTCACTCACTACTTCTTCTTTCCTCTAAAATCTTTCTCTTTCTATGTTACGATTACTCATCGTCGTGATCATCTCGCGTTGGTGTAAGGCACAATCGGCAACAGAAGAAGAAGGAGGAGGAGGAGGAGGGGGAGGAGTAGGGGGAAAAGGAGAAAGAAAGAATAATACGTAGCTAGTGCGACGACTCCGAGTTGGTAAATGGAACTCGTCTGTTAATTAATACCAGCATTCAGATCGCATTAAATTGCACGAATTGTACGGGCCGGCACTGAGAAACACGCCGGCGTCTTTTCCAAAGGCCAGGTGCACGCTGAAAGGAGTCTTATTAGCAAATAGCAGCACACGGGGTGCGGTGGAAGAAACTCGACGGGACTCTCTCTTTCTCTCTCTCTCTCTCCCTCTCTCTCTCTCTCTGATACATGCACCGTGGACCGAACGAAGAAACGAAAGGAGAAGGATTCCGCGTTAACATAAAAGAGAAAGAGAGAGAGAGAGAGAGAGAGAAGGAATCCCTGGAAAAGAAGAAATAGAAGAAAGAAGAGTAGTAGTACAGAAAGAAGGATAAAGAATAAAAGAAAAAAAGTGAGTTCTTTAGCCACGAACGAGATTACGACGAGGCGTTACGAGGCGCCGAGAGTCGAGGATTTAAATACCTTTTGATAGAAAAGAGAGAGAGAGAGAGAGAGAGAGAGAGGGAACATGTGCACAGCACGGTAGTAACCTTTCTTTCTGGCAAACACGCGATCTTCTTAGCCATTGCGGTTGCAACGAGAGAAGAAGAGAAGAAGAAACGATCGACGAGTTCGAGTTTTTCTCTCTCCTTCTACGTATATATGTACTACTACTACTACTACTACTACTACTACTACTACTTCTTCTTCTTCTTCTTCGTCTACTTCTTCTTCTTCTACTTCTTCTTCGTCTACTTCTTCTTCTTCTACTTCTTCTTCTACTTCTATTTCTTCCTCTTCTTCTTCTACTTCTATTTCTTCCTCTTCTTCTTCTTCTTCGTCCCGTTGAATTCCTCTTTTCATCAAATTCGTGAATACATTTCTTTTCTTTTCTACGTCGGCTGACCTACCATTGAACATTTCCTTTTCCCGTTAGAAAAGATTGATTTTTCCTATGATGAAAAGTCATATAACATGTATTGACATGTTGACGTAGTAGTTCACATAAATGATACGGAAAAATCGTGGAGAAACCGTAAGAGGAGAAGAAACATTTTCGCCTACCAACGTTTTCCAAACTGCTTAAAACGAACGACGGCGTCACAAAGATATTGCAAGAGAGAGAGAGAGAGAAAGAGAGAGAGA
>NW_014569573.1:216206-217322 GCF_001313835.1 Polistes canadensis
AGAGAGAGAGAAAGAGAAAGAAAAAGAAAAAGAAAAAGAAAGAGAGAAAGAGAAAGAGATAAAGGAAGCCCAGAAAGACAGGGGTACATTGTGCCGGGCCGCTTGATACTTTATTCCGTATAAAAGGAAGGACGGAACAATGGCGGGAACGCGGAAGAATGGAATGAAATGGGACCGAGGGAGACGGATATGGAGAAAGAGGAGAGGCGCACTCGCGCCAGCGTGAAGACTCATCACTCTGTAAACAATGCGCGAAGCGAGAGTGACTCAAAGAGTGGCGGGATCCTCCGAGTTCCTCCCCCTACACCAGGGATGAGAGAGGGAGTGAAAGAGAGAGAGACGGACGGAGAGGAGATCTCGAAAGAGAGTCCACACTACAGTTTCATCTTTCAAATCTTTCAACTACAGTACTTCTCCTTCCTACCCCCTTCAACCCACTCCCACACGCCTTTCCTTCTTTTCCCTTCCTTTCCTTTCCTTTCCTTCCTTCCTTCCTTCCTAACTCCTATCCCACCTATTTCCATACTTTCCTCTATTCCTGCCATTTTGTTTAAATTTTTCAATCGATACATATTCATTTTACTTACAATTCCTTCGATTTAATTCGGTATAAGACGATTCTCGTACAAATTCATTTGACATGGATACAATTGAAAAAGAATGGTACATTATTATTTTTTAGTATTCGTATATATGTTACCGTCATAGCCGGAAATCCACCATTGCTAGTAATTCCTAGGCATTCACAACAATTACACGTAGGAAAAAGGGAGTACTTTAATTTAATATAAGAGTCATTAAAATCTATTCACTTTTAATATAAAAAATATTGACCAAAACTTTTGAAAGAAATTGCAAAGTTGTACAATTTACAGCACTGCAATCTCTGATATTTCTTTGAAAAGTTTCTGTAAATATTTTTTATACTAAGAGTGAATAGATTTTAATGACTCTTATATTAAATTAAAGTACTTCCTTTTTCCTACGTGTAAAATACTTTATCGGGTTATAAATCGATTTACAAAGGTTCAGACTATATTTTCTAGACATTAGTTAGACAGATATTCATAGAGATTTCCACGGAAATCTGTATCTTTTATTCCCTATCGTATCGGA
>NW_014569573.1:220187-234231 GCF_001313835.1 Polistes canadensis
GCGGTCCTCTCGCATCCCTCTTTCTCTTTCTAACACTTTTCTCGCTTCTTCCCCACCCTCTCTCTCTCTCTCTCTCTCTCTCTCTCTCTCTCTCTCTTTCTCACCCCTTCTCAGCCCCGATTCTTGTCACTCTATCATTTACATGCCACGCAACCTGAACATGACAAGGTTCTTAGAAAAGTACGTTAAAAGCTCAAATGAGAGAGGAAAAGTATATAGCAACAGCAACAGCAGCAACAACACAATGCAATGGAACGCAATGCAACGCAACAAATAAGACTACATGGCAACTCGAAAGAGTAACGTATCGAAAGTTTCGTCGTACGAGTTTTGAGGAAAGAAATCTTTATCCTATATTGGATCAATCCTAGGACGAATAAAAGCTCAGTAGGAACGCGGGTTTATTCGTCATCGAGAGTTCTTCGAGTATTTACGTTCCATTTTCCATCAAGGTAGAGAAAGTAACAAAGAGAGAGAGAGAGAGAGAGAGAGGGAGAGAAAAGAAGAAGATGAAGAAGAAGAAAAATAATGGTGAATCCTACCCTCCTAACGCAAAACTTGAAATAATAACTCCGATTTCTACAGGGTGGCATATCAATAAGCATCGAAAGGTACGCGTTGAGGGTACTCCGAGAGAGGTTTTCTCATAGTCCTGCATAATACGTGGATTTGCTACCCGCTGCGATACATTTTTCCCTACATTAGGGAAAGAGCATTCGCTCGTTTACTTCTCCAAGCGATTTGTTTAAAGCGTATACTACACACTACACTACTATACTAAACCACACCACACCACTACTGTTCACCTTTTTTTTCCACGCCTTTTCTTTTCCCCGTGTCCTGTTGTACGCGTAATCTACGATACGATACATATCTACAATACATAACGGTTCTTCTTTCTTCATTCGCGTTTTGTTGCTATTAAAAAGAAATATTACAGAACGATCGATAAAGAGATCTGATTGCTAACTCGTATCGATATATCGAACGATCTGAAAAACGGTGATCCATTTTGTATCGCGTTGTGCCCATTTAAAAAGCACGCGAGCTATTAAAATTCAATTGATAAAAGGTAGCATTATCGACGAGTAAAAGAATAAGATGACTATAGGACTAAGATGGGACGACAACTCAAAGGAAGGGAAAAAGGAAAAAAGAGGCAAAAAATAGGGGGATAAAAAAAGGAAGGAAGGAAGGAAGGAAAAGTGGCACCGGGGGCCTTTGGAAAAACGTGGATTCGCGAATTCGTATGAATCGCTAGTTACCGAACAAAGTCCTTTCACCCTCGACCGTAGCCGACGGGGGTGGCAACTGACTGACTTTATTATATGTACATTCGTTTCCTGGTGTTGCGCTAGTACTCTGCTGTTGCTACTGTTGCAATAGTGGTAGAAACGCTAGTGGATAAAGTGAAAGAGGATTTTCGCGAGAGTCGAAGGGATAAAGTGAAGGATATCGGGGGCGTTAAAAGTGAGGAGGGATGAAGGTGGAAAAGCAAAAGAGAGAAAGAGAGAGAGAGAGAAAGGGGTGGGTGTGGGGAGTTGTGGGTGCTGAGGAGGTGGAAGGTAGAGACGGGGTAGTCATTCAACCGTGCGGTTCTATGAAATCAAAGGCCACATTGTCACCGGAATTACCTCCATTCGGAAACGACGTATTCAGGCTACCGGGCGCACGTGGAATTAACCCTATTTGTTTGCCGCCTTCGAGTCGCGTGTAACGAAGCCACGATTTATTCGCATACGCTGCAATCGGAGGGACATCCTGCCTGCCTGCCTGCCTGCCTGACTGCATGGCCGATTTTGTCCTATGTCGTGTGCTACGATATCGACCGATTCTCTATTTCTCTCTCTTTCTATCTTTCTTTCTGTTCTATCTCAACAGAACTCGAAGGTACTTCAAGGAAAAAAAAAAAGGGCTTCGTTTTTCCAACTACTCTATTTTTCTCTTTTCCTTATTTTCCATTCCTTTTCCCCGTCATCTCTTTTCCCTCCCACTCCTACCATCTATCTTACCAACGACGAGAATGTGAATCGCGTCTAATGAGCCGTTGGAAAAGCGTTCTAAGAATAAATTCTAATGGCTAAAACGAGTCCTGTAACGTTAAAAAAAAAATCCCTTCGTAAGAATTTATTCTTCGAAACTTTCTATGAATATATACATTAATATAATGCATATGTAGGTATATATAAATTAAAAACATTTCTTCTTCTTCTTCTTCTTCTGCATCTCTATTTTGATCATTAATCATTTATTTATTATCTATAAAATCTAATATACAAGATCGATACGAAAATATGTTATACGTGTTTTTTGTTTGTAAAAAATTACTTTTTTTTTCATAGTCTTTCGATATACATAAATTGTCTTTTCGATAGAAAAACCGATTGAATACCACGGGAAACGAATAATCGATAATGTAGCATCGTACTATCGGACTGACTACTACTGGCTGCCCTATGTCGAAGCACCTTTTTCATAAAACTTCAGCTTTACAGATGGCATCATTTAATCGAACCATCCTACCTACAACAGAAGGCTCACCGTATCGAATATTTTTCTAACGAGAATACCAAATGGTTTTATTTGTTTTATGATAATTATCACGAACCAATTTAATGATCACGTTACATTCGTGTTATATATATACCAATATATAAATGAATTTTTCTAAAATAAAGAAAATATTAATATTCTCTAAGTATATTCTCTTACACATAAAAAAAAAAAAAAAGGTAAACATTCGAAAATAACATAGAAAGTTTAGAAGATAATCTTACGTACAGTTTCATTCACTCTCTCTCTCTCTCTCTCTCTCTCTCTCTCTCTCGCTAGCGAGAAAAAACAAAAAAACAAAGAGACAAAACAAAAAGAAGAGAAAAACATCCCGCGTAAAGAGGCTCCTACGTGTTCCCGCGCGTCCTTGTACTGTATGTGTCGGATAACCGTAAATACATATACATATATATATATACATGCATGTACGTATGGATTGTATATGTATATGTATATAAAATATCGTGCGAAGGCACACTGAACGCAGGGTGTTCTCTGAGAGGATATTATTTCAAAAGCATCGGGAGCCGTAATTCTCGCGGTCGCATTGAAGACCAAGCCACCGCCATCTTCCCTCCACCCATCGCAACAATAGTCGATTTTAATACACCTTGCTCGGAGAAAACGAAATGGATGGTGAGGAAAGAGAATGGGAAAGAGAAAGAGAAAGAGAAAGAGAAATAGTGAAAGAGAGTCATAGTAGAGTGACAGGGTGAAAAGAGAAGGCGAAAGACATCGAGAATGAAAAAGCAAGGGCGTAGAGTAAAAGAGAGAACAACTATACAGCTAGTAGGTAGGTAAGAAAAAGAGAAAGAGAAAGAGAATCAAAAGATAAAGGAGGACGGGGTAGATGGAGAGAAGGAGGAGGAGGAGAAGGAGGAGGAGGGAACTTCTACATTTGACGTGCGTGGCGCGAACAAAAGTCATGAGAAAGAGAGAAAGATATAGAAACAGAAAGAAAGAGTGGGGGAGGGGGATGAATGAAAGAGAAAGAAAAAGAGAGAGGGAGCGAGAGAGGGAGCGGGAGAGGGAGAGGGAGTGAGGTACGGAGGGGAAAGCAACGTGCAAAAGCGCACGCAAAGAAAAACAGATGAACGTTGCCTGGCCGAAACAATTGAAGGCTGCGTGGAATAGGGGTTGCTGGCCTTTTATGTTGCCCACCCCCTGCGTTCACCAAACCATGCCCTCCTCCTCCTCCTCCTCCTCCACCATTCCTCTATTACTCCGCTTCTTGCTTCTTCCGCCTCTTGCCTCTTCTTCCGCGGCCCCTTTGCAACTACCCCTCCTCCTCCTCCTAGTCCTTTCTCTCAACCCCCAACTGCTACCACCACCATCATCTCAATCTCCACCGCCAACCCTTCCCATTCTCGCGTAGCCATCGAGCCTTCAACGAGAATATTCGAGCGATCGTTCCTTCTGATGAGGCTTTTATACGATTCCGTGAGCTTTTCAAACGGGAGCGCTCGCCGTGTACACCAGGGATAAGAATTTCAATTTCTTGTTTTCTTTTTTCTATTCCCCAACCCCTCCTCCCCTCCCCCCCTCTATTCCTATATCTAAGAGCAATTGTATCGTTCACCTGTTCCGCGTGTATCTATACACGTACTGCATCGTCGAGTTCTAACCGTGGACCAAAATATTTTTCATCGTTTTTTTTTTCTTTTACGATTAAAAAAGATTCTTGTACACATAGCAATGAATAAAAAAAAAATTGTTCTTACGAAAATATTCGGTATAAGATGCTGGACAATGTAATAAATGAAATGGGGTCTATGTAAAATTTGTTCTTTACCTACGTGTCACAAGTTTGACATTTATTCAAATGCATTTATACAACTTATCATAGAAAAAAAAATGAATGAACGGTAAAGATGATGATGATGATTACAGGAAGAATCTTCTGTAAATGTTAACGATTAGAAAAGTAATAAATCGTGTTATTAGAAATGATAAAAATGTTCTACTCGAACGATTAACACAGAAGGATGCAGTTAGAGAAAATTTGGAACACGGTAACATAAATCAGGACTTGGTCCCTCGTTCCCACCCATCCTCTCACCTAACGCATGACAGAGATACGGCACTCTAAACGGCCACTCAGTCAAAGCCAAACGTCATTGCAACGGGTGCACTACATCCACCGTGGCGACGTGTGTCACGTCACGCAAAATTCAAAACCGAAATTCCGCGCATTGTCCGCGCGTCAGTGCGTCACTCACACGCGACTTCGTGTGTGCGGTTGGTTCTACAGTTCTCTCTAAATCATCGGCTGGCTGGATGGTTCGTCGAAGCTTCGATATAATCGACGCTTGCTAACCTCCACCGTTTGTTCCTTCATTCGTTCGTTCGTTCGTTCGTTTGTTCGTTTGTTTCGTTAAAGCTCCAACGAATCAAAGCTTCCGTTCGATCCCTCGATCCTTCGTTTAAAATGCGCCCCGTGAGACAAGAAAAATAAAACAAAAATAAAATCGATTTAAAACACCTGCCTCGTATACTTAAAACACCATTTTTACATCCTACTTCTGTTTACTACAATCTTTGCTTAAATTAAACTGAACAATAATCGAATCGTTTAATAAACATATTCAATCGGCTAACTATTTTATATTACGGATAAAGACCAACACATGTTTACATTTATTTTCATGAAGGAATAATTAAAAATCACATGCAATTGATCGAACAACTCACCGGTTTCTTTGAATCCTCCTTACAAGCGTTGTTGACAGCTGTCAGGTATCCCAAGTTTGAAAACAGGCTTTGATAAACGCACTAAGATTTTTCGATAAGTCGATGTAATTCATACTTGTGGTTTTTCCTTTTTTTTTTATACACACTATTTTACACACTGACAAATTGTTTAGGCACTTTGTTCACTGTTGCAAACACACACCACACTGATTTTTAGTTCGTTTTCTTTTTTGTGGATTACGAGGAATGAAGATTTTGATCGGGGAAAGGTGATAAGAAAGGAAGAAGGAAAAAGACGGGGTGGGAGATTCGGAGGGGAAGGGGAAGAGGAGAGGAAATAAAAAAAAAACGAGCCAAGGATTAAAACGAAAAAAAACACACTACGAGTTTACACGCGACCGACACACCGACGAACCTTATCGTCTCACGCGCTACACGTAACTGATCGGAGTTTCACGAATCTCGCCGTATTCTCCCCACCACCACTACCACGCGCACTCTATACCGTGCTTCCCCCACTCCGAGTTTCTACCCTCGATAGTACTGAAGTGTCTAAATACACGTTACGCGGACCATGCTACGAATAAATGTTTACCCCTTCTCTAATCGAAATTAAGTATAATTATTACAAATTTTTTTTGAATAAACAATAACCTTATTATCAAATTAATACAATTGTTTTTCTTAATTAGATTTAATTGTAAGCGAAAAATTAACAAAAACCGCGTTCATTCGACTATATTTTTATTTATATTTTTTATATTTTTTATTATATAAATTAAAAGAAATATTAAAAAAATGTACGTTTATGGTTCATGATTTGTATAATAAAGAAAGGAAAAAAGAATGACACGATCGATATTATATTTATAATTTTAATATAAGACCTGTTCTTTAAGAAAGGAAATGAAATTCATGAAAGAACGAGGGTCGATATGTTCGTTCTATTGAAATCCCTTTGGTCGTTCGGTATCTAGAAGAAGTGGACTTCAGCCCTTATACGAACGCTAAAGAAGGGTCGGTCAGTCACCCTCGCGAATCCTAAAACTAGATCGACCTACGTAGCACAAAGCATTGTTACCGCAAACCTTCGATATCAGCATTGTTGATTCATTCGAGTTCGTTGAAAGGAATTGTCCCTTCCATCCCTACGCACCTCAGTTCACCGTCTTCACATATTTTCATTGTATCCTTAAACAGAAGGAACCTATTCCTTTTCGTACGTTTCTATCGGACACAGGTGTCATAAATGAAAGGAATGGTGGAAGGGATGCAACATTTTTGTATAAGCGTGCGATTAGAACGCGAGCGAATGACTTTCTTTTCTATTGAGATAAGAAAGAACGAGAGAGTGAGAGAGAAAGAGAAAGGGAAAAAAATAAAAAGAGGATGGCATCGTAAGACCTTACGCTCTCTCGACGGTTGGAATGCGATGGAACTTCCATGGGCATTGGAATGTCGCGAAATTCCGCGAACGTAATCTCGAGTGCCGACGATGCCGTGGAAGCTGCGATAAATTGCACAGCGATTCGAAGCCGAGCTTTATTCGTCGAATCCGAGAGTAGAGTCTATGATGAATCGGCTAGATCTCAAACGCGATTTTAATATATCATAAACGAGCAGCATCGTCGATAAGAATAAAGCGGTCCTCCTCATTTCTTTCATTTCTTTGCAAATTTTTATTTTTATACATTTCTCGGTTAGAGTCAATAATAACGATAGTTGTTGGATTTTTTTTTAAGTAATATAACGATCGAAAAACATCAACGTGATCATATCTTTAAAAAATATCCTTAATGCAATAAAATATTATACAATTATGTCTGAAAAATTTCATTCGTTCATACTTCATACAGAACTAATAAAAGTATTATCTTTTCTATTTCTAAATTTATATAATTGTTTAATCGAACAGTTTGATAATCACGCATCTAATCGCATTTTATTATTACGTGAAAGAGGGATTAAAATGTTCATCAACGTTTGATGTAGCATATTTTAACGAAGGATAACGAACATCACACGTCGAATCTGACTAATTCGAGTTACTATCGATATTAAACTCATTATAGATATATATCACAATAGCAAGCACGAGTAAACGATTATTTCTCCGCAGAGGCGTTACTGAGGCACACAGGAAACGATTAATAAGCCCTCTTGCGTTGCCTCCCGACGTTGGCTTCTTCGCCGAACGAAATGCAATTTATAATTCGACCGACGTTCGGCCAACGGCATTTAAACCGTACTACATTTTCGAGAGCTCCGGATATGATTATAATTAATTAATTTTACCGTCGTTGACCCTGCTTAATATAATTCACCCTTTTACTCCGCGCGAGTTCTCCAATTCCACCTGTTGTACGCGGATTTTAGAGTTTCGCATATCATTAATTATAACAAAGATTAATTATTCGAGCGTAGGTAATATTATCTTTTATGCGAGTTGCCGAGTTATACGAAATCGATATCATTGAACAGATATTTAATAAAAATATATATCTGTGTGTGTGTCACATGTGTTATATATGTGTATATATAATAATATCTAAAGGAACAGAGAAATATTTCTATTAATTTGATTGATAATATCTTAAATATACTGCTAGCGAGAAACATCGTTGAATTAAGAGAAAGAAAGTAAGAAAGAAAGAAAGAAAGAAAGAAAGAGAGAGTTTCGTTGCATGCCTTCGCGTTACGTTCGATGAAACCATTATTCTATTTGCGTCAATGAATTATTCGAGTACCCCATCGAGATATCGGATTACCCTACCGGTCGGATAGTCAATACGGCCCATTATCGTCGACATTGTCCTCGTCGAACTGTCTCTTGATGGCGAAAGCTTTACTCTATAAGTATATATCTATAGATAGATAGATAGATAGATAGATAGATAGATAGATAGATTCTTCTACTTATAGTTAACTTACATTTATATATAAATATAATATTAGATCGGCTGAAAAATTAATTTTTTTTCTTCTTATTAATTTTACCATGCACAATATTTGCATTTTATATTATTTTATTGAATTCTTTATTGAATTTAATATAACAAAACGAATCGTATATATGGGACTAATTAAATAAAACATAATATAAAAATTATTTAACACCTAAATATTTTTGTCATTGCCTTGATAATATTAAATATAGGATTGAAATATGTCCTTTATTTTTCGAATGAAAAAGGCTGACTCGTTAAACGACAAAGACGACGAGGAAAAAGACAAGGAAAATCGACTTTCCTTTCGACAGGAACATCGTACCGATAGATAAATGGAGAATCGAAAATCGGTGTAAGCCGAAGTCGGGTGAATTCTGAACGTCGCTTTCTCTCTACCTTCTTATCTTTAGGTATTCGATTCGCAATCCATGATCTTTCAGCTGCGACTGCAAAAGCACCGGTAGACTTTCTCGTGTTCTTTGGTTGGCTGGCTGGCTGGCTGGCTTGCTGGCTGGCTGGCTCACCGACATTGCTTTTTAAGAGAACAGGAATAAGAAGAAGAAGAAGACGAGTAAAAGAATGGGTCTCGTAAATGTGATAACGTCGCGAAAGAATACGAAATAAGAGCGATTGTGTTACTTGCTGAAATTCTAAGTTAACACGTTTTTTCTTCTATCTACATTTGTGTGTGTGTGTGTGTGTGTGGAAGGGTATATACGCGTAACTTGAAAATTAGCGCGTACGTGTTAGTAGAGAAGAAAAAATAGGGTGAGGAGGCGCGATGGCGATGAGTGAGGGAATTGGGGGAGGGTCGGTAGTACCGAGGCACCTACCTATACATTTAAATAAATAGCGTTTCATTATAACTTTTGTGCGCGCGTTACTGTCCGCCTGACAATGCCTGAAACAAAGCGCCCTTCCATTGTTTTCGAAATAAAAGAGCGCCGGCCCCTCGGCCCGGGAACCGCCACCCCCTCAACCTCCAGCCCTACACCCATCCACCCCTCCCTTTCAACCACCAGCATTGCCACTACAACCAACGCGAACGCGACACGAACGCGATTCACCGGTCTCTTCATCCACCTTCTTCGAATCGCCACCGCCATCGTCTTTTTCCAATTTCCACCTCGACCTCGCACGTGACTTCTTCTTCTTCTTCTTCTTATTCTTCGTTTTCTTCGTTTTCTTTTCCTTTTTCTTTCTTTATGTTTCTGTCTCTTTAAAATGGCACGTGGGATTAATCCCAGATTCCCCACCCAACTAGACCCTCCCACTCTAATCAGAAATTTTCAACTTGGAAAACTCTTCTTTATGAAAAGGAGACAGTTATTCTCGTTGGCACTGTTAGAAATCTTTTCTATTAAACCACGCTGTAGTATACTATTGTTCTTGATGATAAGTATCGATAAGGAATCTATCCAAGATAGTTTCTCTATCATCATTTCGTTGTGTTGTTATTGTTGTTGTTTTCAAAGTAAAGATTTTTATGTTGACTTTTAGATTCGTTTAGTACGAATTATTAAATTAATGAAATTAAAAATGTATAAATATACGATCCCATATAAATGATAAGGTAATATCATGTAATATATATATTATGAAGAAATCAATTAAAAATCCAACACGAAAAGTAGTGAAAACTATGAGTCGTATATATATATACTATATCAGATGCAAGTTTTCTTGAAGAAGAACATAAAGGTTTTCGAGGGAATATAACCAAGGAGGATATTGTGCACGCGGCTCGCTTTGTAAGCAACGACTGACGTCTTAATATCGCGGGGAGAGAAGGATTAACCGCGAGACCCGCCTAAGAATGGAAGGATCATGGTAGGATTCTAATTAAACGGAAAACAGCTTCATTAAGTTCGTAACTACCTCGGGGCACACTCTACGATACTAAAGGCAACCTCCTGATGGGGGAACTCTCCTTTTGGCGTACCTATAGGCTATGGTTAACCAACATGGTTCGACGAATCATCTATCCTTTCGCAATATGTTACCTAATTATTGATAATTAGATGCATCACTTGCTAACCGACACATAAATTAAATCAATTGTATGATCGTAATATATATAAATCATGTTTATATTATATAATATCTAATAATTCGTATAATATATTTATACATTAGAATATATAAATTATTTGTTACATTCAATTTTACATTCTACTCGTATAATGATTTATATATAAAAATGAAAGTACAATAGACCGATTTCTTTGTTCCATAGTCTTAATGAAAGTACCGATAGAGAATCTTTCGTATAACTATGTCGTAAGAAAATAATAGCTTCTTAATTGATCGATCTCCGTTCGATGAGAAAGGATCGAAGAAATCATGCAAATCATAATGTCATGTCTTCTATGAAATCAAATGTATACAATCATTGTAATAATAACAAAAAAAAAAGAAAGAAAAGAAAAAGAGAATGGTCGTTTAAAACAATTAATATCGTTAAATAAAAAATGTTATCGTTAAAGTTTAAAAAAAAATTCGAAATGACAGATAAGTATTCGAAAATGTATAATATCAAACCGGCAAATAAAATACTTTTATCCCCCGTAGCTTTTGATATGCACATTTGTACCGTCGTGTTCTGCAATTCGACATTCGTTGCAACGCTCTAATGAGGGCGCATCAAAAGCAATTAACGTTTACGCACCGTACTCGTCAACGACGCGATCACGCGCGAGATCGTGGATGAAAATTCACAACTTAACGACTGCAAATGCGCGCGTGTAATTTTGCCTAACGATTAAGAGAGCCAGGGTATACGATACGAGAGGATTCCGTATATTAATCGTAGCAAATTTCCAGCTTACGTTTCATTTATATATGTATGCATATATATATATATATTTTATATAATTCATTAGTATTAACAAAAACGCGTTTATCTTATACTCCTGTAAATACCCCTATAATCACCATGGATTATAATGATTTGGCGTTCCCTATCAAATTTTCATTTAAATATTCATTAAACTTCCTACAATGTATATATGTATATATGTATATATATATATATATATATATATATATATGTGAATAAATAAACGAACATGTAAAAGAGGAAACAACGATCGACGTACATGTATCTCAACAAATTCGTAGTTTCAAATTATTATTTAGGATATCCAGAGATAAACGTCCGAATATTAACTTTGTTAATAAAAGAATACGCGATAGATAATTAAAAAAAAAAAAAAAAAAAAAACAGAAAAAAAGGAAAAAAAAGGAAAAAAAAAAGGAAAGAAAGAGAAAGGAAAGGTAATGAATTTTCACGGTAGTGTATAATTTGGTGACGAGACGTGTTGGAAAGTAAATGTTTCCTTTTGGATCTGAACAGAGAGGGTAGTTGCGATGCAGGAGAACCACGTTCGTCGTGCATTCGATAACAATTAAGGGCCACGTCGCGGAAGGGTACGAACGGATTGGCGATCGCAATTTGCAGAGTGGACTGCGCCGTGCCGGATGAGGAGAGGTTGCAGGGTGAAAGTAGGAAGTGGGTGGAGGTGGAGGTGGAGGTAAAGGTAGTAGAGGTAGAGGTGGGAAAGAGTAGGAAAGAGGAAAGCCATAGCAGAATGCAACGAATTCGAAAAGAGCGGAGCCCTGCGCTTGCATACGTAATGCCATCGTGCCATTGTCAAGCGGCGCCAGAGCCCTTTTGTCTCCCAGGGGCAGGGCACCCCCGCGCGCGCAAACGACCGCGCAAAATTCTGATCGCACCAACACCAACCTGACCGATATCGATCTTCGGCCGATCATTTGCATGCTCATTGTTCGAACATCCGACGAAAATTCTGACGACACCAACGACGACGACGACGACAACGACAAGGAAAAGGACGAGTCCTGAACGTGTTCCTTCTTTCCATCCCTTCTCCTACCTCTTTACACCTGGTAGCCATCAGAAAAAAAATTCTTTTAATCTATCTTTTATCTTTCTTACACATTAGACATACGTATAGACGTCTCGAAAATAATCAAAATTGATCGTACATCTGTATATCGATACAAGGGATTACAAAGTACAAAGTTTCAGGGAAAGGAATCGTTAATCTAGAATTTTTGAGCGACTCGAATTAATTTCCGGAGAGGTTTTGTTCAGTAGAGTGGTCTCTATGGCGGGTGAGGGGTGGACGCGGGAGAGGAAGGGGATAAAAGGGGTACGAATATAGAGAGAAAGAGAAAGAGAAAGAGAAAGAGATAGAGAGAGAGAAACATCGTTGCACATATTTTTATGTCATCGCAGTGGAGGCGATGCATTGTTGTCGCGAGACAAAGGCAAATGTGGCGGAAAAATTGCGGAGGAAAGGCGAGGTGAGGCGAGGGAGAACTCGTGGCTCTGGCTTGGATGTCGGGAGGGTGGAAAAGAGCGAAAGAGAAAGGATGAGGTGGAATAGGAGGAAGAGTAGGTGGTGGTGGTGGTAGTTGTGGTTGTAGTAGTACTAGTAGTTGAGGATGGAAAGTAGGCGAACGCGACAAAGCGGAATGGGTTAATGCCGGATCTCGCGCGATTACTCGACGATCGTTTCCATCATCGACCGATACGTTACACGATGCTTTCCCTAGCATGCTCGCAAAGCAAAACACACAAATCACTTGAGTAAATAGTAGAAAAGAAAAGAAAAGAAAAGAAAAGGAAAGGAAAGAAAAAAAAACCCACGCACGCTGGAAAAGAAAAAAATCATTCTCCGGTAAGAACAAAAAGGTAAAGTAATAGGGGTAACAAATAATAACAGATAGATATAACTTAAACGAAATTTTGCGCGTGTTCGAAGCAAATGTCGTGCGTCCAAGCGTATATGCAATGTCGAGAAACCGAATAACGAACTAATAACTGGGACCTCGATCGACGAAATAAACGAATACTCTCTCTCTCTCTCTATCGAACATTTGAAACAAAAAGTGATCCAGGTCGACTTGTTCCATTGTTCGTAGCTTACCCGTACTAGTAGAGCGGCCCGTCCATCCCCATCGACGCATAAATGCACCGATTCGTTGCTGTCGCATCGTCCAACTGTTTTTATCGGAACGTGTTACGAAATATCGTCTTTGTATATGCATACGTGTACGCGAGTAATAATAAAAAAGTATTACGAATCGAATAACAACATTCATTTTTGTATCTCACTGTGTGTGTGTTCGCCTATTACCTAGATATATTATATGTATGCACGAATTCAGTTAGTCAATAAGTTATTTTGTTATTTTCAATATTTTATATATGAATAAATCAAATATTGTGATTTTGTTTTCTTTCAATATATTTTTGTTACATTTGAAATTGAAAATTGTGACATACACATTGGCTAAAGTAATATATATTTCTCGAAGTTATTTGATTGTTTATCGCGTGAATTTATTCTTTACGATTTCTTTCAAGTTTAGTTGAAAAGTATTGTATAGTATCGCGAAGGGGGAAGTGAATAGTCGTTATCGTTGGTTATCCCATCGAGAAAATGTAGAACGCAAATAAGAACGACCATGACTGAGCGAGGCGTTCGGATAAATCAGTAGATCCGGCCGTTTATGCGTCAGACATAGTCGTGGTACGGTTTTCCATATGCTTTTGCGAGAAAATATATACACACAACGTAACAATTCGCTTGGAAAACTTCAAAAGCTTTTACTCTACGACAGTTTTTACTTTGTCGCGTAGATTTTTACGCGATTTTATCGATCTTAGCTTGCGATAAAATGTACACGAAGGAGGGATGATTTTTTTATTATTTGAAAAAAAAAAAAAAAAAACAACAAAGAAATATATAAAGATAAAACAGTAAAGAACTCGTATACCTTCTTCGAAGAAATAATAAATAAGCAAGTTTATCTTCGAAATA
>NW_014569573.1:234321-236440 GCF_001313835.1 Polistes canadensis
TATATATATATATATATAAGGTCGCATAGATAAAGTGGTTCGACTGGATTCGTAGTAGAATGTTGTAGGGGTTGTGTAGGGGGTCGACGGTATGTAGGTACGTAGGCAGATTTAATTAGCATGGACCGGCGAAGGCCCTCGAGGGTTGCCAGGGGCGGACGGGGGCAGTTGGAGCGTTAAAGTTAAATGACGGTTGGCGGTTGCTTATTCTTCCCAGCAACTGATGCTTGATAATCTGCGAAATCTCCCCGCCGACTCTCAATTCTGCTCGATAGTTCGCCGCCCGTGCAGGCCAATTCTCTCAATGGAACAACTCACCCACGGACTGACTGGCTTAATTGTAGTTGCTACGTTTTCTCTCCTCCTCCTCCTCTTCCTTCCCTTACCTTTCTTTCTTCCCGTTCTTTTTTTTTTCTTTTTTTTTTCTCTTTTTCCCCCCCCCCTTTCTCCTTTACCCCCATGCTTCTAGCTCGAGCCTCTAAACTTGTGCCTCCGGTTTTCTCTCTACCTCGCTCGCTCTTCCCGGCTCCTTCTCATCGTATTACATCGAAATCGTTTTCTCGGACTCTCGAGCGAGTATTCCCAAAATTAGTTGCGTCGTTAGTAAAAACTCGTTGCTCGAACTCTTACGCCTCGAAGAGTTTGCAAAAATTCCATCGCAACTTCTCACAAACCGTATTCCGAATTTTCGAATCGAATAGAAAACAAACCGACAAACAAACAAACAAACGGAACCTTTAACCCTATCAAAAAAAAAAAAAAAAGAACAAATTAAAAAAAACAGAAAAAAGAACAGAAGAAGTAGAAAAAAAATGTATTCTACTTGACAAAAATATAGAGAAGAAAATGTATCTCGTCATAGGTTTAATCATAATTCCTGATCCTTGCGTAATCCTAAAATTTCTTATCGTTCCTCCTCGACATCGATGAGAATACCTTTTCGTATTCGTAGTGAGTATCCAGTTGGAATACTGTCTCAGCGATGGCACTCTCTTACTCGTTTGATTCAGCTAGACAGCTTACCCTCGGCGAAGCAGAGGGTAAAGCGCAGGAGTATGTGTTATTCGTTTCCACAATAGCGTCATTGTTGAAGCATTGTGCTTCTACCCCATTCCGTGGATTCGTCGCGAACACTTTACCTCCTACTCCTGTTCGTTCGTTCGTTCGTTCGCGAATGCGCGTGTACGTGCTCCATACGCGCACCACCTCCTCCTTCCTTCCTCTTATTCTTTCTTCCATTCCTTTTATCTACTTACTACTACCACCACTATTATTACTACTACTACTATTACTACTACTACTACTACTACTACCGTCATCAGAATCGTTGTCGTCGTCGTTGTGTAGTGTAGTCCTTCTTCTTCTATTACTACCAACGTTCCTCTTCCCCGACTTTTTTCTACTTTTCACATTTCCCTACACACTAATAAGCGAACCAATGAATCCTTTACAATATTACTTCCAAAATCGATAACATTTCTCTAACATATACCTAAGTATTCTTTTTCTTATTTTTTATGTAATCTTAGGAAAAATTTCAAATATATCCTTACCGTACTCGTTCTCGTTATTATCAACGTACCTCTTCCTCGATTCTTTTCTACTTTTTTTTTGCATTTCCCTAACACACTAATAAGCGAACCAATGAATCAATCTTATGCAACGTTACTTCAAAAATCAATCAAATTTTTACCATATATATACCCTACGTATAGTATTCTTTTTTCTATTTAATATTCTAACAAAATTTCATATACATTTACGTATAGGTAATACAACAAGATAGTATATTTCTAATCATAATTCATAATACCGTAAATGTAAACGCGTTTTGAACGCATATAAACCTCCACGAATTACTATGTGGCTCATCCAGGAACGATGCCTGATTAACGACGGCGCACGGCACGATATTGTCCCGGGGTTGCTCGAAAAGGGGGACAAGGGACAGTAATGCGCTCATCTCCCAGGCACAATAGAACAATGCGTTCCATAAGTAAAGCGCCACCGCTCTCACGAAATGCATATATGTATATATATATATATATATATAGATGTACGTGACAGCATCGCGTGCATCCTCCTTCGAAGTCCTCGAGGACACCATTGACAAATCGTG
>NW_014569573.1:236464-260233 GCF_001313835.1 Polistes canadensis
GATATACACACACACATATATATATATATATATATATATATATATCTCCGAATCAGTCCCCACACTTAAATGCTTCGCGTATTCAGGAGAAATACCCATATGGATGGTTCAGAGTTCTAAAGGACCTCCAGTATTGTCCGATACTACGTCAGCCGGTAACGAAAGACTTCGCACCTAAATGTCCCACGATATAATGGAATCTTTATATTCTTGCTATTCTTCTAAATTACCCGAATGTATTAGTAGCCAATGATACATTGATATAATATACATGTGTATTATATTTGATAAAGGGAAATAATGTCTTCGTATTTTTCTTGACAATTTAATTGGATAATATTACTGACAATATTTACGTATTTACGAAATTTAACATAATATTCGCGAGGTACTTTTGAAAAATAACATACAAAAGAAAAGAACAAAAAAAGATAAAGAAAAAAACTCGATCGATAATATATTTTTTATTTACAATTAGTAGAAGAAAATCATCCTAAATAATTTCCTCCCACGATCGTTTCAAGGCTCACGAGTATCAACGTTATACAATGGCGATACGGTGATGTCATTCGTGCACGATAGTCGCGACTACGGGGGGTCGGGGGGGGGGGGGCCTTAATGGAACCGCTTAAAAACTTCGTTTGCATATAAATGTTCGATCAACTTCGCTTGGCAGCCGTCAGGATATTTCATGATTTTAATAACGCTAACGGCCTTCGAACTGTCGCACGAGAGTTACGGGTCTTAAAGTTTATAATATACTAATAAATTAAACATCATTGAGAGTTTATATGGAATATCGTTTTAATAGTAACCGGAGGTGGTCGCTCGTTAATGTGTTCGAATCAAAAGGGTTGAATTCGTAAACAGACTGACCGATGACTGAAACAAAAAAAAAAAAGGAGAAAAAAAAACCCACACGCGACTGAAGTGAAAAACTTTTGAAGGGCTCCTCCTACCTCTCACCCGCCCCCCCCCCGACTCTCTATTTTAATGTCGTCGTATAAAATTTGTTTCGTTATTAACGTCGCCCAAGAAGAAATTTCCCTTTCAAAATTCTCTGTGTCCCGTATTAGCTACTAGGTAAAAAGATCGTCGAGAGATCTAACGAGCGTGCATACACAAAGAGGATGTGCATACGTGTGACACGATAGATAGAGTACACATAAAGAGTGAAAGAGGGAGAGAGGTTGGTGGATGGTACGATCTGTCCTTAATTGATCGTCGAACGCGTTTTCTCTCGCGTGAAAGGAGTTGAAACGGGGGATTGGGGGAGTTCGGGTTGGGGGTGGACGTTTAAGGTGAGTCCACAACTGGGAAAACGGGATCTGCGCGTGCCCGTCCATCCACGATGAGCTTTATGATTGAAAGAGAACTCCAAGAGGTGGTGGAATAGTAGGAGGGATAGGAGAAAGGGGGAGTGTGTGCCAGAGAGAGAGAGAGAGCAGGAGAAGGGGTAAGAGGAGGGTAGAGAGAGGGTGGGGTGGGTTAACAATGTGTGGGAGCGAGAAGGAGAATGTCAAGTGGACATTGTTGACGGTGACAATGCCGCTGAAATTGCCGGAGAACAAAGAGGTCTTATGATGACGCTGCTGCTGCTGCTAGCTAGCTAGCGAACGGCCGAGCTAGCGAACGAACGAGCGAATTGAGCGAGTTGCTCGTGGACAGAAAGAGAGAGAGAGAGAGATAGAAAGAGAGACACACTCCTCTCCGGGATTCTCTCCAACGACGTTTCTCTCTCTTTCTATCCTCCGTTTCCTCCGCCACTTCCTCTTCCTCTAACTCTAACTCTAACTCTAATTCTGCCACCTATCCCGGTACCTTCATACCTTTCTTCTATTCATCCACCTCATTCTCTTCCTCCTCTTACTCTTCTATATCTCTACTACTTTCCCCCTGTTAATAGAATTCTCCTCTTTTTCTTGATTCCCCTATGACACCCCCTCCGACCCCTGTATCGCGTGGCATTATACCATCGACCCTACCGCAAACACCTATTTCGATACTCCTGAATTAAGTACCTTCATCCATTAAGAACCGTCCCATCTCGCGAATACCCCCCCGCCACCCACCATATCTACTGTTTAATATCCTTACCTTCAATGTGTTTGTGTGTCACTGATCATAAAACAAACTTTTCAGCCGTGTGTACCTGATAGATAAATAATATATTAAAAGATATATATTTTTGATATCTGATCGCGAGATAATATTTCATAGATTTTGAAAAAGGAAAAAAAAAGTTAATACATATTTTATCTGAACGTTTGTTATCAGTCAGATAAGAGAAATGAAGAGAGAGAGAGACGAGTGATTTACTATGCATCCTTCGCAAGTACATTTCATTCATTCCCTAGAATCCTTTATTTCGTACAGTTCGCAGAATACATAATTAACACTAGCAGAGAAAGAAAGAGAGAGAGAGAGAGAGAGAGAGAAACTGAAAGCAATACACTGTCGGCCACTCTTGTAGGAAAGGGGCCAAGTGAAAGACAGAATGAGAGAGAACGACATAAAGAAAGAAAGAAAGAAAGAAAGAAAGAAAAAAAGAAAGGAAAGAAGAAAGGATGGAAGGAAGGGAAAGGGTAAGGGGAAAGAGAAAGAGAAGAAGGAGAGTAGGATCGACAATAATTTTTTGCTTTTCAGCTCGACGAATATTTAAAGTACCAAGTACGTTCAATGCCTAGAGAAGGAAGAACTTGAAGCCCGAGCTTCTTCTGTAGTTGTATATATACTTGCTTCGACGCATTGTGAACAAGTGTGTGTGTGTGTATGCGCGCGCGCGAGCAAGCCGAGTATACATCGCCATCGTTCCGTGCTTTCATTCGTTCGCGGAAAGAAGTAAAGAGCTTTGTCGCCGCGGCATCAAAAGCTTGAATGACGCGACGATGAAAGAAGGAAGTATCGGTACAAGAAACTGCAGAGTGAATACTGAAAAGAATGTAGTCGGGGTAGGGAGAATGCAAGAGAGAGAGAGAGAGAGAGGGAAAGAGAGTGATAGGGTAGCTTAGCAGAAAGAGAAAGAGAGAGAGAGAGAGGCGGGGGAGATTTAAGAAGAGAAGAAGGGAAGATAGCGCAAAAGGAAAAGAAAAGAAAAGAAAAGAGGGAGGAAACCGGGGAGGGGAAGGGTAGAGACTCGTGAGACGAAACCCTTTCGGAAAAGAACGATAAGAGAACTCACAGACCGAGCAACCGAGATATCGATGGAATACACGTCCCTGATAACTTTCAAGACGTCATTAATTAATTTCACTACACACTGAAACGTCAAACGCGACGTCGTTCGTGATAATTTCAACAACGATCGAGAGATGGGAATATTATTTTATTATTATTATTATTATATATTATTATTATTGTTACCGTTTACATATATTATATAATTATCGGTATAATAATTACTGTTCGTATTTCATCGATTTTTATTACGATCTAATTATTTTATTTTCATTTTCATATTATTATTATCATCATCTACATTTTTCTAATTAAAGTAAATAATTATTGTATTGTACATTAAATTGTTATTATTTAAACGAAAATTTACGCGAAGAAGCACTAACGATGATGCCTGGCCGCCTACCTTCTCCCCCGTATACATACATACATCTACGTTAGATTATGCTAAACTATTACCAAAAGCTTTAAAGCGTCCTGATTCGGTATCTTCATATACATAGTACAATGGGATATCTTAATGCACGCATGCAAACATAATATATAAGTATATACAAGTACATATGCATAGATATGCGTAAATACATATTCTTGTAGAACACAACGTACGATAGAAAAGGGTGATGTTGATAATGATGATAGTAGTGGTGGCGATGGTGATAATAGTAAGGGTAGTAATAGTGTAGTAGTAGTAGTAATTGTGGTGGTGGTGGTGGGGTAGTGGTAGTGGTATTGGTGTAGTAGAAGGGGGATGAACGTTCGAAGGGAACGTAGAAGAACTGAAAGCTGCGCTAGCTCGCGGTACTGTATGCAGATAATCGGTACAAAGCCTTTCGTCCGATGACAAAAGGAGAGACCCGGCTAGCTTTCTGACGCGTATATGCAAGAGATTGTATGCGTTTCTAACAGTGATATGACGACATAATACATACATATATGCATATATGTAACAGAAGATACACGTGTATGTATGTATGTATGTATGTATACATATATTGTATCCATCTATACGATTTATGCGGGGTGTCATATCCAAACTTTGACGACGATCGCAACGAGATGTTTCCGAGATCGATAAAGTATTTTCTTTTCTTTTCTTTTCTAATACGATCGCTCTTCAAAAAGTAAAAGATAGTTTGAAAAACATATTCTCGGGGAGAATGAAGGGAGATGAAAAAAAGAAAAGAAAAAAAGAAGGAACGAGGGAAGGTAGAAAGAGAGGAATGCTCGTTTTTTGTTCCTCCTCTGGTACTTTTCAAAGATGACTTTGCGGTACTCTCGATGCGGCACAACTCGTGCAAAACGGGAAGGTGGTAACGTCTTATTTCTTACATAAAGGTCACACGGAAGTCTATTAATCGCGAAGAACCTATTGTGACACATTCAACTATTCAATAGACCAATATTATCGACGAGTTTATATCCGTCCCTGTTTATTTGAAGAAAAGACGAGTAGAGGGAACAAAAAAAAAAAAAAAGAAAAAGAAAAAGTATAGAAGAAAATCTATCGACAGAACGACGCGTCGAAATAAGTTACTACCTACCTTTCCCCGATTCGACAGGATTTTTCATATTACTTTTTATAATACAAAATGAAAAAGAAAATACGAAGATAGAAAAAGAGACAAGTTTTGTTAAATAATTGAATAGACACGGTGGCATGCACGGCAGTGGGAGGAGGGTGGTATATAGTAAAACGTGCATATAATAAAATCCCTATAAGACGTGATAAAAAATTGATGTCATTATAATTTCACCGTCTTCCAATTCGATGACAAAAATACTCTACACTACTCCCTCCCTCTCTTCTACCCCCTCACATATATATATATATACACACATGCGTACGTGAGTTTTTTAAAGGACTCGAAAGAAAGGGAGAAAGAAAAAAGTAAAAAATGGAGAAAAAAAAAAAAAAGAAAGGAACGCGACTGTTTAACCACGTCCATAGCGTTGTAAGTAATGACAAAAGGATAGCGAGCGAACGAGCTAGCGAACGAGCATTGAGCGTGGAAGAAAAGATCGTATGCCGACGAGAGACGACGTTGGTTGCTGTTGCTGCTGCTTTTGCCTTATACGTTTCACGTATGTACATCTCTTTCTTTCATTCTTTCTTTCTTTCTTTTTCTCTTTCTCTCTCTCTCTCTCTTCCCGCCCCCTTCCCCTCCCCACACCCCCTCTTGTTCTTTCTTCTTCTCTTCTGTTAGTAAAAGAGTGATAAAGAGAGTGTCTCTCTCTCTCTCTCTCGGGTGTGTCCGTGCGCGCACTAGAGAAAAGAGGAGTATTTCAGTCCGCGTCCATAGGAACGAAGGGTGAAACAATGTGGCTTTTGTGCGAGAAAGAAACGGAAAAGCTAAAGAGAGCCTAAGAGCGATTGAAATGCTCGACCATCTCTTTTTGTTCTCTGTCTTCTTTTCTCTCTTTCTCTCTCTTTCTTTCTCTTTTACCACTTCATGATTCTTCTCCACTCCTACTACCCATCTCTCTCTTTTTCTTTCTTTCTATCTATCTATTTTACTCTCCTTTCAATGTGTTCTGTTTCTTTTAGAAAAAAAGTCACAGTGTGCCGCTGGTCCGTTCTTCAAGAAGAGAGAGAGAGAAAGAAATACTATTCGACGAAAAGAGAACTCGTGTCTCTTATATTCCTATAAGAGTATGTATATATATATATATATATTAATGTATAAACCTTAGAAAAAAAAAAGAAATGAAAGATAGAAAAATTCGAATTTAAAGTCCGAAACGAAAGTGAAATCGTAAGAAGGATAAAAGATAAGGGAAATAGAAAAAAAAAAAAAAAAAAATAAGAAAGTAAAGGGGGTCGGTTGGTTGGTTGGCCACAGTAATGGTACGTGCCGGAGGGACGGCGAAGATTGGCGGAAAACGAAGAAGGGGCTGTGTTCTCGCAGGTTGTGCTGCTGCTGCTGCTAGTCAAGACTGCCTTCAGATTCCAGAGCGAAGCATTGTGTCTCCGAACGTGCATTGTCCTCCCGTCACCGGGAAGTCGACAATGCCGAGTCTGTAAGTTAGTAACCCTAGCGTAAAAACTTATCTCCTCCTCCCATTACTCCTCCCTCCCCCTTCTACTAACTCTCTCTACCTTTACGAAGACATCGAACGTCGTCGATTTCGATTCAGTTCGATTTCAAACTCCTTCCAAACCTCGAACCAACTCATCCCCCTTCCCTCAACCCTACCACCTCTTCTTCTTCTTCTTCTCTTTATCGAGGTAAAGGGTGGTATCTGCATAACTATGTATATACATATATATCTAATGTAGTTATATAACTTTCTTATATTACACGCGTTCACAAATTATGAAACTGATTCTCGTACGTATATTTTTAACCCATCCCAATTGATACATCTTATTTTTATTTTTCAAAAGAACAAAATTGTGTATAAAATATATGAATAAAGTTGATAAACTAAGTTTATTTTTATTTTCTCATATATATTTTTGATTAATTTTTAATTTATATGTTAAAATATATTTTCTACGCGTGTGTGTTAACACTTAACAGTTCTTGAACGGGGGTTGCACGCATACTAGTGATCAAGTTTAATTCCGAGTTCAAAAACTAACTCGGTTTTATTTAACTCATGAAAATGCGCTCTTTTATTCAATATCCTTAAAAGCGCATAGTTTTTTTCTTTTTTTTCTTTTTTAAATAAAAAGCTCTACATATGTTTTTTCAAAACTCTCAAAACTCATAATTTTATAGAATGTAAGTAATAGTCTTCTCTAGAAAAAATTCTTCGTCATAAAGCCGACGAAATGCTGATTTATAGACTACCGGTCGATAAATAATAGTTCTGAATAGACCTATTTATAGGTTTCACAGTCTATAGCATCATCTAGAGCTATTACTTACTTGAGAGCCCACGTGTACCGAGATACTCAGGGTACTTTACAGCTGCAATCGATTCAGAATATCTTGTTGTTTTCGCTCTAAAAATATTCTCTCTTAATCGATAACAATTTTTATGTAATGAACAATAAAATACAAGAAAGTAAGTCAGTAAATACACGAGTAATCATTTGTATTTCAAAATAAAATCGGATGGCCAAATATCGCGAATACTTCAGTTGTTGTCAGTAGTCACAAACGAATGGTATCAAAGACATCATACTGCTAATAAAAATTTTCTTTAAAAAATAAAAAAACCTATCAAAATAGATTATAATATAAATCTCAGTGTATACATAAATTATCAATATATTAATTTCGAATGAAATTACTGATGAGTGTAACGTTTAACGCAACCAATCATTTTAAACTTAAGTGGCGTTTATTTTAATTATATAAAAAAAAAAAAAACAAATATATATATATATACATATATATAAAGAGAGAAAGAAAATAACGTTGTTGATAGGACAACGTCGTAGATGATAAATGAGCGAATCGGAAGTGAACAACACATCCTTAAGACCGGATAGAAAGATTAGGGGTTGGCGGGCGGTCCTCTCGTTGGGAATCTCCAGTCGCCGGCTAGCCGGACAACGCGTGGTCAACGGACAAAGCTCTTCTAATTGTCCCCATCAGCGAGGAAGAATGGACCGCGGGGCTGCTGCTGACAATTTCATTTGTAATTTGCATAAGGCTTATTAAAATCACAATGGAGTAGAGAAACCACCAGCCGCCGCCCAGGGTGCCGTTGCCGCTGCCGCCGCCCGATCAAGATATATTCATCGACCATGACTTTTTTTTTCTTTCTCCTCCTTCCCCCCTTCCTCCCCCTCCCAACTACTTGCGACAAAGGATAATTATGCGCCAAAAACTCGATCACAATGACGATTGCGATGACCACTATAATATGATGACCATCGGAGATATTGTTTTTTATATATATATGTATATATGTTTGGAATAATTGAAAAATTTTCTCTTTTTTTGAAAATTTGCCGCTATCTATCGAATCGAATCGATTTATTTATTTTTCGATACTTTTTATTTCTGTTACAATTAATTCGTAAGGTAGTTCTTTTTTTCTGTTGTCAAAAATTTCGTGACAATTATTACTACTTACCTACCTCGCATAATCTTCTTTATTTTAGATTTACGATGGAATATAAATAAAATATGTTATATATATATAACTTACCTTGAAGATAGATTTCTCTCTCTCGTGGTCTGATTCATGCCTCTATGTTGGTTTACGGAATAAATCCTGTATCCACGATTCGTATGTAACTCATTTCACGTTTGCACATAATCACAAATTAATATTACGTATTATGAGTTATAAACTGCATTTTTCAAAATCATTTTCAACAAAACGACAATAATATATTATAAATTAGGACTTCTCAAAGCGCACAACCTTGACGATTTCATATGTGATCGCGTAATTTGGCGGCTGTATCAAAATTTGATCAAAAACAAAAAAAATTCCTCGACGCACATCGACCGAAAATTAATTCAAAATCTATCTAGTAACGTTATAAGTATAGTAATAAATCTTTGAATTTACGATAGTGAAATAAAAGATAGTATAGTTATGATCGCTAAAATATTTTTTCGACTAAAAGGTATCGCAAAGTTGATAAATTTTAAGAAGCCCTGTTATGAATCACTTGTCACGATATGAAATTTACTAAAAAAAAAAAAATAGTATAACGTTCGAACCATACCCCGCCGCAGGTGAAGGTTGACGCAAAACTGAAGCGACCTGAACCCGTTATCATATTGCACGCTACCAACTTTCCCCCACCATAAGGTGCGAAATTCGTTCTACGCATGTTCACATTTAAAATAATCAAAAGAGAGATGTCCCTTAATGCAGAAACATTATTTTTATATTTCTTGACAAGCGATTATCTAATAACAAATAACTACTTGTCTTTATTTATATTATCATAATTTATCTTTCAATCACACGCATCGAGATAATGAAATATATTTATACTTGTTTTGTTATATATAAAATATTTCGTTTACAATTTTTAATCGAACCGTAACGATAAGTATCGATATATTTCAATCGTACATTATTTTTAATATTGAAAATCGTTCAAACCAGAACTTCCCAAATATTTATGAACCGAGATGAGAAAATCTGTACAGATAAAAATTATTTGAACACTGTAAAATGCATATAAATATCTGATGCGTCATAAAAAAAAAATAAAAGCTAATATATTTAACAAACCACTTAATTTTTAATTCTATATCTTTCTCTTATATGATTTCAATTAATTTTAGAATATATTTCCATTAAAATGTTCTCTTAACAAGTTCCATACAATTAAATACCTACAAAGGAAAGCAAAATATAAACGCGCACGCGATTAAATAAAAATTTTTGAAGTGAATATTATAGGAAGTTACTTTTGTCGCACATCAGATTTTAGCATGCACCTTCCTACCTATCACCACCTACAATTATTATTCAACCGAGGATTCTCGATGAGTAAAATTCTCCTCTCTCTAATGAACATATAAATTATTTTTGTATTTATTTTTTTTTAACGCAACTCAGCCGTTATGAATATCTCTAGTTCAAACGATATATTATATTCAAAATTTGTATATATGATATACGTGGAGAACACGTATAAAATAAAAATAAAAACTTATTAATTTTGTAAATATGTCACATACCGTAAACGTTTCTTCATTGTTGTTAATCGGATTAAAATAAAATATTATCTATCTGGTGGAAAAATACAAATTTCAATGACATTGATACTTTTCATCTCTTTTTCTTTCTCTCGTTTTACATTTATATATATTTTTCGTTTTTTTTTTTGATGATTGAATTGTACAGCAATTCGTTTACATTTAACATATATGCATGTGTCCTCTACTAAGTAAATTATTTGTAGTATATCTTAAAATATGCGATATCTCGTATTAATGAGATAGGGGGGAAATAGTAACGGGGGAAACATTTTGTACCCTTTAAATTAAACGTATCTGCAAAAGGGATGATGCTAGTAAATCATACGATTAAAGGGAATAATGACTATTATTTTAAATGTGCATCATTCGTGTAATGTTATTTGAACTAAACTACGCAGATATCGCGCTTACGAATCGATCATTGCGATTTCTAAAATCGCGGCGCAATAATAATAATAATAATAAGAAGAAGAATAAAAAGAAGAAGAAAAAGGGAAAAGGTTTCAATAATACATAATCTTCGATGAAACAATTAAAATCTTATTAAACGAATTGTCAAATGTAAATTATTGATAAAATTGTATTTAACTTTGCGACTTTTAATTCCAAACTAGTTTCCTCTTCGATTATGCTTACAAGTTTTATTTTTTTATTATCTTTGTTTATTTCTTCTTTTTTTTTTTGTATTTTCTCTTTTTAATACTTTTTAAACGGATTTTCGTATTTCCATTCATATAAGAAAAACATATAAACGAAATTAAAGAAATTATTTGAAATTAATAAAGGAAAAATTTGTTGATAAGATGATATATTTTTAAAATATTATGAAAAGCCACTCGAGATAATAAGAATCAAACCCAGAGCCATTTATTTATTTGACGTTTCCATTGTGATCGAAAAAGAAAACGGCATATATCATGTCATATCATATACATTCTTACGAACTACATTTAAGTAAAAGAAGAAGAAAAAATTCGCGATGAAATGTTTCAATAAATGATCTTCCGATTCTAATTCCGTACAAACATGGTATACATACTATTATTATATCCTTAGCTATTTCCGTAGCGAGAATCGTCTAATTTTCGGTACGAATGAATTCGCGTTGTTATTGTTATTATTATTATTATTAATAATATTATAATTAATTTTATTATGAATAGATAGATAGATAGATATATCGAGCGCAATCACGTTCGCTACATATACAAGATATAAGACAATAATAATAGAATTTGGGGGGTTCTCTCACACAAAACCGAATAAAAGAACAAGTCTTTTGATTTCATTACGAAAATCGGATAAAACTTAGATTTTATATACTATTATAATAAACTATACACGATCGTCTTGATATCATACATTTAATGATATATCCGCAAAAAAGAAAAATAAAACGAACTAGAGTCGTCAGGGATGAAGATAAAGAAAAATATTCTTAACGATCATAATGGCCGCCAGTTATAGGATTTGTCAATAATTATCGTCAGTGATATTATTACTTTGATACTTAATTTGCGTACCATACGTTATAGGTACGTAAAATTATAAAAGAGAGTATATCTCACGTGTATTGGTCGATCGCTGATGACTAGGCACAGCCAACGTGAGGAAAGAGAGAATATCACAGACGAAGAAGAAGAGAAGAAACAGCGTCGGCAACGGCACGTATATCTACCAAATCTTAGCTGCAAGGGCTCTCTGCATTAATACATTCTTGCTTCGCTGCTTCATGCGTTCAATGAAGTGCTCCTTGCCTTCCAGGTTAACGCCGGCAGCTCCAACTTCCTCGCTCTGGCAACAAAGGAGAGTTAGTTGGCTCCTGGGTCGTATTCTCTTGCACGTGTGGCTCATCATCGCAATCATCGCAATCATCGCCATCATCATCATCATTATTATCCTTATTATTCCATATCATGACCTTCATCATTATCATCATCAATATATCATCATCATCATCATCATCATGATCATCATCCAGAGTTATCATTTATCGTCATCAATAAGAAGAAGAAGAAGATAGGCTGTTCTTTTTGAAACGCCTATAGTAGACACAGAAGTGACCTAACCAACCTTGTTAGTCGCGTCGCCCCCCTCTCCCTCTCCCCACCTCTCGTAGTCATCATCATCGCGTTCTTCGCCCTCGCTCAGAGGTCCATCTTGCCTCTTATTGGGAGGGACGCTCGATCCTCCGGCGCCTTGTTGGTGATCCATAACATCGTCGCCACCTTCCAGCATCTTGTTGATTTTCTCTTTGGCTTCATCAACCTTCCTCATTGGATCGGGTGAATAACTGCGATCGCTGTATCTGTCGCGTGAAGCAGCCCGACGATCTCTAAAGTCTCGCCTGTCCCTGAAATCGCGGAAGCCCTGCTTACCGTGGAAAAATCTACCACCACGGTTGCCACCACGCCCACGCCCACCGCCGCGATTGTTGAATCCGCCACCTCGTCTATTACCGAAACGATTGTTGTGTTGATTATTGTAGAATCGATTTCTATTTTGGAAATTATTACCACCGCCACGATGATTCGGATTGTTAAAGCCTTGGAAGCGTGGCTTGTAATAGGTGCCACGATTATTGTACATCCGGAATTGTCTCTTACGGTAATAGCCTCTGTCGCCTGACCTACTGCGACTGCGACTCCTGGTATAAGATCTAGATCGTGATCGTGACCTTGATCTACTGTAGGTACCAGATGGAGAACGACTGTACTTTCGTTCATAGCTTCCGGATCTTCTGTTAGAATAGGATCGCGATCGAGTTCGTCTTGGAGATCGAGATCGAGAGGATCCAGAACTGGATGCACTGCGAGATCTGCTTCGAGAACGTTTCCCTGGTCTGTCTCTGCTCATTCTTTTTGAAATCGTACCTCCCCTACCACTGGATTCACGTTTCTTAGGCGTCTGTCTATGCTGCCTATCTGTCTCGCTATCAGAATCCGTTCTTGGGCCCTTAGCCTGATTCTGATTCTTCGTTGGTGGCGGTGGACGCGGAGGTTCTGGTGGGTGACCACCTCCGCTTCCAGGACATTGACCAATCGGTTGGAATTTACCACCGAGATTACTACCAGAACTGAACTTATTCGGTGTACCTTGCGGTACAGATATATTTTGATCTTTGTACGATTGGAATTTGTTTTGCGGTTGCGGAGTTGGATATTTAACTGGAGCTTGTTTCGGCATCGGAGGCTCCTTAGGCAATGGCGGTGGCGGTGTAGGGGCAGACATCGGTTGAGCGGCTGCTGCTCTCTTTTCTGCTAATTCCCGTTGCATCTGTTTACGAATATTCAATGACTTTTCTAAAGCTGCTCGTTGGAGTTTCTCTTCCAACTCGTTATCGTCGTCTTCGTCACTGTAAACATAACATTTCACATTCTTCATTTACATTCCGTACTAATTTTTCCTCTCACGAAATTGTACAATAATAAATGTGATATTTTACCTAGCCGCTTGAGCAGTCTTCCATTTTGCGTTTAATGCAGATGGATCTAGAGTAGGTACTTTAGGTTCAGGATGGATCAACTGCGACTCTTGCTCGAAAATGTCAGTTAATGGCTTCCTCTGGATTTCTATGAGAAAAAAAGAACACAAAAGTAAGTATCTTGCACAATACGTAGTGAAGGTCCAAATTAAAGAAATGTTCTCCAGATAGTGCTGGCTTATGTGGTAGAGTGATAAGGAAAAGACTATCCATCGGTGAAGCGAATAGAGAAGAACAATTGGAATTTGTATAAGCGTGATAAGATTCGTGAAACAGTAACGGAATTGCAACAAAATGAGGTGCAAATACTTTTTTTTTACCTACTGAATATATATTGAAATTTGAAGAACAAACCTTTACGTTGTTGCGCCGTCATTGGTATTCTGGGTTCTCGTTCATGATACGCCTTAGATGCTTCATCTCTCTCCCTTTCCCTCTCTCTACGTAGCTCCTCCTCCCTGCGTGAGCTCTCCGCGAGCTTCTCCGCGTTGCTAAGAGGGGAAGGTATGTCATTATACTGTGCTACATACCTAGTAAATATAAAAACATAAGTAGAATGCGATATCTTAGGATAAAAACAACTTCCGAGAGTCGATGCCAACAGAAAAGACCACAATTGAAATAAACGTAATAATTGAACTCAAGTAGTACTTAGCATTCTTATAACAGTCGACTATAACTATTGGAATGATAAATCGACAAATCTAAAAATAAACAAAATATAAAATGTCTCGAATGTCATTTCTGCCTAAAAATTGTTTAGGAATCAAACCTTTTTAGGACCGCTGTTTCTTTTTCAACCTTCGCATAATAAGCATTTAGTTTCGATTCGAGTTGTTCCAGATCTGGTAAAGATGACTTTTTCAATGCTTCCAAATCTCTTTCAAGCTTGTCCTTGTTTTTACGCTTCTTTCTTTCCTCTTTCTTCTTCTTCTTTCTGCTCTTCTTGTCTTCTTTTTCCTTATCCTTTCCTTTCTTCTCTTTCTTCTTCTTTTTCTTCATTTTTTCACTTTCTGAGTGGAAAGAAATCCTTTTTTCTTTCTTTTCCTTTTCTCTTTCTCTTTTCCATCTTGCGGTCTCTTCCAAGAACTTCCTTACCTGAAATGAAACAAATTACACATACACATTAATTTGATAAGTTCGTTCGCAATTACATATATAACATATTCATTTTTTTAAATGCTCACCTTATCTTCGTAATCTGAATCATCCTTGGTTTGTTCCAAAAACTTCCGTACTTTAATTTCATAATCGTCCATTTTTTCGCGTGTGTTAGCATTATAAGAAACTGGTGAAACAACATCATGAGCAGCAGTAGTAGCAGCTGGAGGATTGTTGTATTGAGCCATACGCTTGCTAAGAGGTGAAAGTGATCCACGATGATCTTTCTTATGCTTCCGTTTTCTGCTCGGTGAACGAGATGCAGATCGCGAACTTCCTGACGACGAAGAACTGCTGGAGTCTGAACTAGAAGTACTCGATGATCCACTCGATGAAGAACTAGAACTGGAACTCCATCTTTGTCTCTTTTTCGATCGAGATTTTCTCTCTTTCTTACGCTTCTTTTTCTCTTTTTTGTTGTCACCGACATCATTTTCAGTTTCGAAACTTTTAAACGTATCAAGAGGATTCAAAGAAGACGTTAAAGTCTTGGATTTGATGTACTCGATGGAATTACGTGCTTCTTCGTGATACGGTGCAATAGCTAAGCAATTTTCATAAGATTTCTGTGCTTCGTCATATTTCTTTTCATCTTCGTAACTGCGTCCAAGTGCTACAAGAGTTTCGGCCATGTATTTACGAGCGTTCGCATGCGTTTGATTCAATTTCAGAGCAGTTTCAAAATCGTCGATCGCTTTTTTGAAACTACCACTGTTAGCATATCTAGAAATAAAAAGAAATCAAAAAGATAGCGATGAGTAATGTCGATTTTGTTGGATAATATATGAAATAATATTTAAATAAACTTACAATGCTCCTCTTGCAACTAAGCCTTCAACATTTCTAGGATCAACTTGAAGTGCTTTATTAAGACACTGAAAGGCTTCAGTATGGCGGCCAGCTTTGAAGTGATCTATTCCTTCAGCAACACTTCGGAATGCCCACTTGCTTGCTTGCGCTTGTCTTAATTCTGATGAATACTCATTGGGAGGAAAACGCTCCCTAAAAATGTTTAACAAACGGACGACGATAAATTAAAATATATCTCACTAATATATTTCAATATATAAAATTATTAAGTTATATCGTACCTTAGGCCAACCATATTAGAGTGATTCTCTTGACCTAGACCCATCAAGTCACAAAGATATTTAATGTTGTTTGGGTTGTTGAAGCCAGTACTATTCTCCAAGAGCGTTTCATAACTCTGACCTTTGTTGTCCATAGCTTTCCTACACCACATAACAAAAAATAATACATTATTCACTTGCAAAGATCGTCCTGACCACTGGCACAGAAGAAACCAAAGCTACTTCGTTAACGGTAAAACTAAAGACTTGATAATCATGATGACCGAATCTTCACACTCCTTAATCAATAAAATTAATATCATAAGCTGTGTAGATATAATTATTTGCTTATTTTCAATTTTCTGACATCTCGTCTTCTATAATTTTATATTTATGTACGTATATATATATATATTACATATATCTACGATATAAAAATATATGTATGTATATGCTTCTTCGGTCGTCTTCTTGAAAAATTTTTAGTACAAGAATATATGCTCCATCCATTCCTGCGAAACGTTGATTCTTCTTTTCGATCTGCATGAATTATTCAAAGATACGACACTAATGCCAAAGATGCTTTTTTTAATTTATAATTCCTGCTTTCTCCTACACTCGTTCTCATTCTCTCTTTCTCTCTTCTTCTTCTTAAAGTAACGAAGAAATAAGATATTTACATCTTCTGGTATTAGAATCGTTCACAATCTATGTTTATACCGTTAACAAGCAGCAGGGGTCCAAGACATGGGATGCGGTGCAGAAGGTTGGTAAAATTCCTTTATTACCACATAGTTTCATAATTATAAATTTAAAATGGTACACAACCTCATTATTATGTAAACTCGTCTCTCACCTTTCATGTACCGCTAAGACGTATATTTCTAGATTTTTGTATCATGTTTGTAATTCAGAGATTTTCTCAACACAAAAGCACACAACCTATCATCAATTGACGATGGTTACATAAGTTTTTGGTGCGATAAAATAAATTGCATAGCCCTATGATAGGTCGGGAGCCACGCCTGAGTATATATTATCTTCCAAGTCGACCAAAAAAATTTTTTTTAGACGCAGTAGCGGTAGCGGTAGTAGAAGTAGTAGAGTAGTACAGTAGTTCTATCGCCTGTTTGCATTTTGTTGAGTCAATTTGAATATGACATCATTTTTTTTTTATTTGTCAATATAAGCTGTAAGTTTAAATGAGGCATTATTATGACAAGGCGCGATTCTTTTGAGGCTTAAAGGTATTGGATGGGGTGTTTAAGATTTGGGTTGTTTGGTCTCTGCTTTTAATTTCAGCTAAACCACATATGCTTTAATCGAAAACTAATATTAATATCTCTATGAAAGAAAAATATAATCTCTACATATATTAAAAATAATATAAGATCTTATATGTATATATATATATAATTGTCTAAGATTTTATTCTAATTTAAATATATTTCTATTTTCTATTAACATGTATAAAAAAAAATCTCCATGTCCTGTATCAAAGAAAATTAGAATTTAGTTAACATTATATGATCTGATAAGAGACCAAACAACAGTAAATCATTATTATACCTACCGTCTGCAGCACCCACTCTGACCGTTCAAGGTTCAACATCTCAAACTGGAAATTCAACCTCAAAAGACATTGATCTCATTTGGCGCCATAGTTTGGCTGGTGCTTTGAGAGTAACATATCACAAACGTAGATACAATATGTGCACAATAGAGCCATGTCAACCAATGCTCAAGGTTTGAATCATTTGTATCGCATTATAAATTCATCATCATACTATCAACTTTTTATGTTACAACATTGTGTCTGGCACCTAAATTCATAAAAATGTGTAAGAGGAATCAAGTCTCATTTACCTTGACTTGTTAGTATCACAGTGCGTCTGTTAAATTTCAATTTTGATTGCCCAACACACTGTTATTCTTACCTTTATCTTTTTTTTTTACAACGTGTTAAAAAAATAAAAAAGATAATTAAGAAATAGAAAATCGAAGAAAAAAGAAAAATAATAATATCGCAAATCTGTGTTCCCTGTTCAACACACAATTTAGAAATATGACGTTTTTTTATAAGAAATGCAACCAGCCATAAGTGATAAGAATACTAATATCATTATCACCACGTCAGAGAAAAACCTTTGCCTCCTTAATTATAATTTGTCTTAGATATGTATCACAAATGAGGTCAAATTCTCAAATTTAAAAAAATCGTCTAAAAAAACTAATAGTAATTTAGATGTGCGAGACCTGTACATATGTATGCATATATATATGTATACATACACATATAATATATATATATATATGAATGCTAAGTGCGATGCGCGTAAGACATTATTATTTAGTCTTGTGTATTTTCCTTTAGTGGTAGACATGTTAATTAAAACAGAACTAGCGAAGCGTGTAAATGCAAGAAATTTTCTAAAGTACTTATCTATATTTCTCGTAACTTACTTATAAGCTTCTGGGAGATCATCTGAATGAATAAGACCCGTAGGTGGATGTGGGGCTTGGCCCTCGCGGGCAGGTGTGTTCATTACAGCAACGACTCGTTCCGCTTCAACGTTAACTTCAGTGACTACGACGCAGACCAGATCATTTGCCATGTAGCCTCTTGTAACACCTTTCTTGTCCACTGCCGGCACAGTGGCCGTATTCAATATTAGAACCTATTTGCATAGCACACACGCAAAAATAAAATTAATATTTATTCATAATAATAGTATTAATAATTCATTTAGCAAGGATGTATTGGACAAATTATAAAACGTTTCCTTACACCTTCTTACTAATGTAATTATATCAAAATGCTTGTAATCTCTTGTGTAATTAACCAAGAATTATATAAGATACACTCGAGATACGGTACGATAAAACAATAATTATATGTTGAATATTAAAATATATACCTTTATTCCTAACTCAGTAACAACTCGAGGACAGTCAGAACAGTTGCAAAGAACCTTCAGTAGAAGTCCAGGTGCACTTTTACCCATAACTTGTGCATAAATTACATCTCCGACAATTAAACTCTGTAAATTAAATTTGTATAGATTAGCAATAAAATCTGATTCATTAGCTATGAAGTAAACAGATGGTTTGAAAAAAAATACTTACTTCCAAGAAGTTTCTAATGCGTTGTGATTTTTCCATAGTGACAAAAGTATCGAGTCCTGGCATTGTTGCATAAAATTCTGAATACGAAGAATATTTTAGTATCCTCGTAAAGAGAAGATATAATAATTTAACGTACAGAAGATAAACGAAAACGCTAAAGAATATTTTACCTTCATCTCCTAATTCTTGTTTGAGAGGCTCTACAGTCTTCTCAAGATTTGCTTTATCATAAAGAGCATCTGCTTTCTTAGCGAGGAATTGCTGAAGCTTCAATCTTTTTCCTCTATCTCCAAAACTGTATAAAAGAAAAACAACTTTTTATTGCACATTATTACATAGTCATACATAAATGTTGTACTATCAATAAATAACACAGATAATAAGATTTTAAATAATGCAGTTAAATACCTAAGTGTTTTTTGACGCTGTTGATAAATTTCAAAATTGGGTTCCTTGAGATTGAGTATAGCCAACTCATTCTCGTTGCGTTCTCCTTCCCAAACTTTCTGCAACTGCTGACCATGGTAGTTCAATGCTTGCGCAACAAGACGCGCGTCCATTGATTCCATTTTGACTCAGGAAATAGAGCAACCTAACCTGTAAGACTGTGAAAATCCGTAGGTTCGCATGATTCTTCTTGTCTTTTTAAATCGTAATACAAGGACCAATTGTGGTATATCTTAAAAAATTTCAACATGCGTCTGCCATTAATTGATTGTTGCTATGAGATCCAAAAGCATGTAGGCACTATTCAATAAAACCATCTCATGGCACAGTCCAGAAACCAAGGACACGTGCACGTAATCTCGGTTCCCACCGACTGAATATCCATAAATCATAATACAATTCCACTTTGCATTCTTTCGTATATGAAAATATATTCATGCTCATGTAATATATAGACTGATTATCGTTAAATCAAGGTCTCCAAATTGAACGCTATTCTGCGTATGTATATCATTATTACCCGTCAGACAAAGCGAATGTTTAAGAAACCGGGTGCCGAAGGTCGATTTACCTGTGTGTAGATGATTTTATATATATATTTTTTTTCATAATTTTGTTTCCTTTTAGACGAAAAGTTGAACAATGTTTAAATGCGTCTAACATCTGCTATGTACTTTTATAGTACTATATCGCATAAGACGCTACATACATAGGATAAAGGCGCGTTATATTGATTTATCGATAACAAGATGGTCGTCGGGGGAAGCCGGACTGCAAAGGGCGATGACGCCATGACGCTCCAATAGGCCATCTTTTCCCAACGATTGTCCACGCCCGTTAATTTTCGTCTCATGGGACCAGAAGACCCATTTTTTCGTCTAAAAAAAATCTGAAATATTACTCACCGTTGCTCGAGAATTACGTTCCGACGATCTGACTATGAAATTTCTCAAAATATCACGGTCCACTAAGCTGCATCGTCGCTGATAAAACAACTGCTTTCGCACGGTATACCGTACATTATACGACTCATCCAGCAAGAAGAAACAGGAAGACGATCCAGGGGAGAGGGATTGGCACAAGCGCATTTTATTCTTAGAAAACTAACCAATAAGGAATACACTCTGCTATAAACTCGATGCTGATTGGTTGTTATATACGGACGTGTTCATAGTTAAAGGTTTAATCGAGAAAGATGTTTATTATTAAAATGTTTAAATAATAAAATATGTTAATATACCATATATATTTTGAATTAAAAATTTTTTCTTTATTATTAGAACACACACACACATTTAATTTTAGCCGTTAATATTTTGTATTTAAAATTTGAAGTTATACAAATAATAAACAAGTCCATATAGATTCGCTGATTAAGCGCCAAGTTTCCACATTTCCGGTTAAAAACAACCAATAGCAAAAAGCGTGAGTCAGCGATGGCGTGTTTTTTAATTATCGATTATCTTTTGCAAGTAATGTTATTATATGACGATAGTAATAATAAGCGGGTTTTTCAAGAATAAAATTTATAATTAATGGAAAATAATTATAGTTAGATAAAATATTCTTTTTTTTTTTAATGAGTCACTATATATTATAAAATAAAACTGAAATGCATACATACAATATGTTATATTGTATGTCATGTAATAATCTTATGATAATAATAATAACAATATGAATAATAAAAATTTGAAATTTAACTAATGTAAAATATGTAATGTAGAACGTCTATTAATTAATTGCAACAGCTGAGTAAAATGTTCTGAATAATATAATGAATAAGTAGCAGAAAAATGTATACAAATGTATATAAAATATAACATACTTCCATCACTATTAAATCTTATATAATATTTTATTGATAACTTTCTTTTAGGCCTTTTTCTTAGCTTTATCTTTTTTCTTAGAAGCTACAGTATCAACATTCCAATAATAAAGAATTTGTGCTGCTATAATGGCATTTGCACTAGTCGAACAGGAGTACATAACTATCATAGTCATATCTCCAGTTTCTTGAATGGAAGTAAATATTCTTGCTAATGAACCAAAGAAAAGCATAAAGCCTGTTACTGCTGATAACTGACCAGTGCTTCCATTAGAATAATTTGTATAAGCTTGTATAAACTAAAATAAAAAACAATAATATTTAATATATCAAAGATATTTGGTTAGTTTAATGTAATTACCTTGCTAATAAGAACAATAGGTATATTCATTGCTTGACAGGTCCAAAGTAAATTAATTGGTGCTAAACCGCTTACAACAGCAGTAAGTATAGCTATATAACCTGCTAAAAAAGCTGTTGCTTTCGCAGAATCCCCATTAAAATGGAAAACCAATATTGCAATTATCAATGTCTGTATACCTAATGACACTCCATCTCCCCAGGAACTATAAATAAAAAGATATATCATATTAATAAATTCATAGATGCACTAATAGTCATTAGTAATATTCAAATTTTGCTTACCTAAAAGGAAAACCGTTTACAAAACTATAAGATGTCATAGCAGTGATAGCAAATAAATCCATCAATACGCTATAAATATTGATACCCTTGCTATCTTTATTTTTTAAAATCTTTACAATTTGTGGCACTTTTACTAAAATAGTCAATGCATAATTTTATGTAGTATTATTTATAATTATTTATAATAAATATAAAGACTTAACGTATTTTATGGAACGATTAAAAGCATACAGAAAAGAAGCATTCAATGTGAAGAACATTATTATTCAAATTAGATAAGCATAGATAATAATGTCACTGTTTCAACTAGATACAGTAGAATACTGTTATAATTAAGAGAATAATTTTCTAACCCAATAATGATCCAGCGATGATACCAAGTCCTAAAATTTTACTCAGTGTTGCTTTGAAACATTCAGCTGAAACATTTTCCAAAATTTCATGATTTAGTTGTATTGGTAGACATTTATTACATATATAATCCATATTCAATTTAAAAGCAATTTATTTTTATTGCAAGTCATCAAGACCAATTTCAAATTTAGTGTCAAGAAAAAATAGAATGTCGCCGATAATATTTCGATTAGCATACTTCATTATATAAGCATATAAACATAAGAATATTAATATAAGAAAATAAAATAAAATATTCGATTTCGGATTAAGCTTGTTTTGTCAATCATATGTCAATCACATTAATCCACGTGGCTGAAGCATTATACACAGTAAAAGTAACTTTGATCGAACATATATTGAATTATTTTTAACATAGATTTAATATTTAAATTTCAAAATAATAATGAATATAAATAAATTATTTACCATGTAAAAAATCCATATTCTCGAAATATATTTTCATACATTTTTTCGTAAAAAAGTATAATGATAAATTTTTTATTACAGTAGCCATGCTGTCAGAATATATATATATATAATTATATTGATATAATATAAATTAAGTACAATTCTATCTTATTATTTACACTCTTCACATAAATCACTCAACCAAATTTATATCGTTTAATTTAATACATATGTTTATTTCTAATTTGTATTAATATATTTAAACTAAGTGACACTACCGGTATTCGAATGATATAAAGGATTGAATCGTTCAACTATTTAAAGTATAAAGTAGACTCTTAAAGATTATTATTTTCGTCCCCAGTAGTGGGAGAATCATTCCTCTATTCCGATACAAAGTTTATGTCTTCACTTCTAAACTACTGTGCTGTGAACCAGTACTTTGACATTGACATTATCGTCTTACCGATCGGGTTACTTTTTTACCGACCGAAAAGAGCATGCGCATTTCGTTGCCTTTAAAAAGCGCGAGATTTCAAATCTATCGCATTTCTCGATAATCGATCATATCATGCTTCTATCTATTTTGAGCGTACTTTGTTCAAATAAGTTCTACTATCGACAGTGTCATGTTTATCATTTGTCATTAATCCTTTAGATAACCAATATTTAATCTTATCAAACATTCTAGTGTATCCAAAATATCATCTTCTTCTTTTTATAAGCTAAAATTAACAATATCCGCACGATACGTTTTTCCTAACACATGTATAAAATATTTACTCCGATGAACTTAAGTGACGTAAGTCAAATCCTTTATTTCTAATGGTAAGTTTAAACAGATCAAATCCGATAAAAATTTGACGTGTAAATATTAACTCGTTAAAGACGAGCATTATTTTTATCCGTCAACAAGATTAGACTATCGTTCAACGTAACACGAGACTTTAATATTAAGAGATATGATTAAATCGATCGAGAAAGTTCATTTCTAATATCTTTCTATCTCTTGTAGAGTTTCGTGTGAAATTAAACGATCTTATAACTGGGATCGAACGATAACGATAAGAAAACGGGTCGATCTCGATATGAAAATCATCGAGAGATAAATTTATAATGAACTTTTCTTATTCCTTGGACGAAATTAGTATTTTGATATACTTTATCTAACTTATCGATGTAAAAAATCCAAATCGTTCGATCATAAGTAACATAATAGTCCAGGCAATGAAAGGGCGAAGTGCCAAATTTTTGACCACTTTGCCAGAAACTTGATATAATGGTAATTCGACGACGCTGAATCGAATGGTGCWAATWTTTTTGCAATTGGRCCARGAGATCTTTGAGAAAAAGGGTAAAAAAGGGTAAAAAACGGCCGTATCTTAGAATCTAGGCATT
>NW_014569573.1:262475-270056 GCF_001313835.1 Polistes canadensis
CTACAACTTTTGTTTGAAACTTTTTTCGATTAAATGCCTAGATTCTAAGATACGGCCGTTTTTTACCCTTTTTTACCCTTTTTCTCAAAGATCTCCTGGCCCAATTGCAAAAAAATTTGCACCATTCGATTCAGCGTCGTCGAATTACCATTATATCAAGTTTCTGGCAAAGTGGTCAAAAATTTGGCACTTCGCCCTTTCATTGCCTGGACTATAACATACGTATCGAATTCTACTCGAATCTGATAGCTTTTTAGGGTGGATCAAAGATGCACTCGTGCAAGTGGGTCAAAGAACACGAAAGGTTTACTATATGAAAGTGATCCGATTAACCACGCGATCGCTTTGACTTCTTTACCTATATTCGGTAGAATAGTATGTGCGAGGGTAGAAAGCTGAGACCAAAAGAAGGCACCGTAGGAGGTGCCTGGTACGCTGCTCGTAATCAACCACCATCTAGACAAGCCTCATGCACGCAGGGCCGTTTCTCCTCTTTCCGCATATTTCTTTAAATAATTTCTAACCACTTTACACAATACCTTCACCAACAACTTCTTCGTTTCACCAAATTTTATCGTTTCATCTAAAAATAGACTGCTCTTTATGCTTGTATATCTTTAAATCATAATAATTCTAACAATAATTCGATGAATTTAAATTAGATGACAAAAATATATCAATGATATCGTTAAAATCAAATGGTGAGATCCTATCGAAACATAAAGTAAAACAAAAAGAAGCTTTTGCTAATCTCTATCGGACGTCCCTGAGCTTTAAAATGTTTCTGAGTCACGCGCCTGCGGAATTCCTGATTGCAAACACTAACACGTAACTTGTGTATCTCGATGAAGAAGGTTCAGTCCTGACCTGGTTGTCGACCAGGTCGGACTTTCTTACTCTCTTCGTTTATTTTTATTCTGAAAGTGAATGACGGATAAAAAATATTTATCTCTTTCGATTTCTATTAAGATTTTTCGTATAACAGTTATGCCATTCGTGTTCGAAATAATGTTATTGTGTTATTATACGTTCAACAGGTATCATTAAACGAACGAATTTTGTAATCTTTCAACGCACATTTTCATATAATTATTAATTTCAAAAGTAATTATAATCGTTGTGGGATTTTACAAGGTGTTCCAGGCTGTAACAACGACGATCTTGTTGAGGTGGTTCTTCGTAGGGATGAAGCGAAACTCTTGAAAATCAACAAAACGTGACCGAGCAGAATATTTCGCCGGTTAACAGGTGCGCTACATGAATGCCATCAACGATGCACCGCCGAGTTTCTGGAAATTCGGTGAAGAAAAAACAGAAATAAAACATACGGAAAACATTGATCATTTTCCTGTCGTAAAGCTTGACAACGAGTCAGACATTCATCATGACGATAAAAAAGATAAGGAAAAACCCACAGGTTTCTTTTTCATATATATATATATATATTTATTTTTTATAAAGACTTAAAAATAATATGATTATCGTTAAGTTATAGTAACAAAATGTTTAGTCGAATAAATATCGAAATAAGAATACCATCTCGAACTCCTTGTGTTTTAATATAGTTTGTATAAAAAATATTAATTATTATACATCAGAATGAAATATTAATATATACATGCATATTTTTTATATTTAACTTCACTAGACTCCCCTTGTGAAGTTTTGCAGTCAGAACTGTCGACGGAATTATCACCAACACTTCAAGAAAGATTTGTACGTATTAAACAAAAAGTAAAAGATGCTATTAATGCTCATCACACCTTTATGATATACGGGAGAGCAAAAGTGATTCGTGAAACTTTGCTGAAGAGAGGATGGTGCGAAAAATTGTTCAGAAGAAATTCCAATGGTATAATTCATTGGTATTAATTAATTCTTATCATTAAATGTTCTTTTAATTTTTTTTTTCAATGGAATTTTTTAGTCGAACAATATCTAAACGTCGAGTCTAATCCAGTAATATTATTGAGGGGTATGGGCGACTTAAAAGATCAACAAAACGAACGACAATTAATATCGAGAATGCTGAGTAACCACACCGTCGATTTTCTATGGAATACAGGATCGGAATGGCCTGGTTGGCCTTCCCAAGAAAATAAAACCACGGTGTTCAATAGGTACTATCGCGCTGGTTTTACTTCTAAGGTGACTATCAATTTTTCTAAATATCATTAATATGACCAGGAGAAAATAAAAATTAATTATATTAACAGAAAACATATTGAGATCAATTTATAGATAATATTTCGATTTTTAATCTAAATATTTAGATCGGTCTATGTTCAAACGTCAGACAGATGCATTGGTATTACGAAGCTGGTGTAGCTAACACCTTATTTCCACGTTGCTATAATTTATGTCAGGGTGATCAGATGCACGCATTTATTGAAGATTTTCGGTAAGAACTTAATATTCGAATGATACAAAACACACAAATGTGAAGAAATTAAATATTAATATAATGAAAGTAATATCGGAAAAAGAGAATATAGATTATAAACGATAGGAAAATTAATAAAATGCTTACTTCCGATCAGATTTACCGCTTGCCTCAGTCTCTTGAAGTGGTTGGTAGACAAAATCGATACCGAAGGTGAGAATGCAACGCGATCACCAACAGGTACGATACCGTTGAAAGCTCTTGACTTTGCAATCAAAAGATGCAGCGATTATATCAGCGCACAATCGCACGAAGACATCGATCGGGAAACTGAAAAGATTTGGTCTCATCAATGGGATCAATTTATTGCATGGTATTACAAGATTGTTCAAGACGATGCTCTTTTCATTCGCAATAATGTACCTTTTCACGTAAGCTGAAACGTGTCTTTTTCTTATTTGTGACATTTTCCAAAAAAGAAATTATACAAATTTGTTATTTAAAATAGAAATATTTTCTGGCGGCACGGCATTTGTTGAAAAAAATTAAAAAGTATTGGCCACAGATAGACATGGACGGTATTATGAATGTGTGGATTTTAAAACCGGGAAATAAAAGTCGTGGTCGTGGGATCGTATTGATGAACAAACTGGACCATGTTATTGCAAAAGTTAATCCTTCGACCAAAGCAGATGCACGTTACGTCGTTCAAAAATATATTGGTACTTAATCATTATTTTTTTCAATTAAAAGAGTATACACACCTTTTTAATTGTTGAAAATCGATTTTTACTTTGTTATTATTAGAACGACCACTTCTCATCTATAGTACAAAATTTGATATAAGACAATGGTTCATCGTGACGTGTGCCCAACCCTTAACGCTATGGATGTTTAAGTAAGTTTTATACCTATACACGTATACGTACATACAGACATATATATATACAGAAAATAAGTCAACATTTAAGGTGAGCTAGAAAAAAAAAAAAAGGAAGAATTAGGTTAATTATTAATTCGTACCTTAACAACTTTCATTGGACGTATTCTTTTATGTAACAGCAAACTTTCGTGCCTCGCATTCCGTGTTCTTCTTTTGCATTGAAATGCGTCATTAGAAGTACGCTTCTTCAGTAATTATCCTTAATTTGTGTACATATATTCTGATAAGTTTATAGTCCAAGGAGAACATTCACATTTATTTCTATACTTAGAAATCGGAGTGCCATCAAATGTAAGCTTGATTTATCATCAAGTAATTGTTATTTAGGATAATACCATAGAATTAAAAAGTTTAGTTAGTCTAATTTTCGTGACATTTTCATGAAAAATTATTACGAATCTAAGTTTAAATATAAATCTATGTAAAAAGAAATAATGTGCAACAGGTTCTATATTCGAGATGAAATCAATTTAAAAATAGTAAGTGAATATATTAGATGTTTGATATTAAATCGATGACATAGAACGACTGAGACGCGTGCAACAGGTTTGAAATATTATAAGAAGGTTTTACACGAACGTTCTAAATCTTTTACGATAAAACTTCGATAGAAAAATATCTCCCTTTTATTTTTAGGGAAAGTTATCTACGATTTTGTTCGCAAAAATTCTGCTTAACGGATTTTCACGAATCGATTCATCTCTGCAATCACGCGGTTCAATGCAAATATAAAAATTGCGTTGATAGAGATCCAGCACTTCCGGTAGATAACATGTGGGATGCTACCACTTTCAAAGAATATCTTAAGTAAGATTAATAATTTTGTATTAATTGTTGTGTTTTGCTCTATTTTTAAAATCAAGCAACTTTTATTAACGAAACGATGATAAATTTATCGAAGATCTCTTGGTCATGGGAATGCTTGGGACGAGCAAATTTATCCTGGCATGAAACAAGGATTAGTTGGATCACTTTTGGCTAGCCAAGAAGCTATGGATCGTAGAAAAAATAGTTTCGAATTATACGGTGCTGATTTTATGGTTATGGATGATTTTTCAGTATGGCTTATCGAAATTAACAGTCATCCGGATATGAGTTATTCCAGTAGCGTGACTACGCGTTTATGCAGACAAGTTATGGAAGATACTATCAAAGGTAACGATTTTAAGATATATAATATTACAATTTCTAATCTAATTTTTATATATTTTCTTTTGCACGCGTTGATAGTGGTTGTCGATTATAAAGAAAATAAGAACGCCGATACAGGACAATTCGAATTAGCATACAAACAACGAATGCCAAGTTGTCAACCCTATTTAGGAGCTGCATTATCTCTTCAAGGTACTCGTATTCCTACGAGTGAAAAAAAATCTAATTGGAATTTGCACGATTCGAAAACGAGTCTTACATCAAAAACTCCTGTGGTAAAAATATTATTAATATAATAATTACGAAATACAATATCTTGTATATATAAGCTTATTAAAAATGATTATTTATTCGATCACAGATTCCTCTGGCTAAGAAAAAATCCGTCGTACATAGTCAGATCGGTCCGGTGATCGTCGATTTGATCGAGGAATTAGAAATTCAATTAGATCAAGAATTTTATTCTTATTATAAAAACGAATCTCCTAAACACAGACAAGCATTACCAGCAACGGCACCAGTTATTCCAATAACTTCGAAATCATCGGTGCCGCTTGAAAAACCAGACAGAATGTCGAAAAGTACGTCTGCTGGGACAGTTCGTACTCGTGCGTGTACGAAACAATCTCGTTTTGATCAGGTATTTATATAATTTATATATTTATTAATTTATTATTTTATTTAATATGTATATATATATATATATATATATATCTACAACAGAATCACTCTAAGATAACTTACAAGGAAAAATCATCAAATCAAAAAATGACGAAGAAAATACGTGGCAGTCCTATCATGACGAATGCTAACCACGAAGTGTCATCACCGAAACAGACTTTACTTTCGAAAATCATGGCTTTGCAGCAGCAATCATCTTACGTTGTACCGAAAGGAAACAAATCATTAAAAAGAAACGAAGAGAAGGTATAAATCAATTGAATTAAATTTGTTAAATAAAATAAAACGATATAATCCATGCCAAATTAGGGTTGTCCAAATTAAAAAAATTATGCTACATGAGGACCACGTTGTAAAAATATCTTTTCTCACAATTTTTGCATCACATATTACAAAAATATGACATTTGCTGATTAATTATTTTATTGTTCGTTATAGATCATCCACACAGCAGTACGTGATGCTATGAAAAAATATAAGAGAACTGCAAACATTCCAGTTAATGTACCACCTTTACCGTCTTTACTTACACCACGTAATAAAGTCGTTCAAATACCAACGACGAAACATAAAAGCCGAACCAATTCAAAAAAGACGAATGAAAAAAGAAACAAAGTTCTGACAGATGTTCCAGATATGTTTGCTCTTGGTCTTAATTTAATGAATAAATAATTAAATGAAAAGAAAAAAAAAACTGAAAAGAAAAGAAAATAAGAAACGGATCATTGCCATTCGCACTCGTTATGTAGCATTATATGTTGACCCAATTTCAAATTCTATCTCCGATCAATGTAAGATGTCAATAAAATGTTACAATTAATTGTTATTTTCGTCTTTTCGATAATCCAACAACATTGCAGTTATTTTTTACGGATTAATATATCAAAGAATACGCGTTTTAAAGTAAGAATAATTTTCATAGTACACATCTATTAATATATTACGAATATTAAACATTTGACATTTTATTAAATGATAATTTTTAACTCGAAGTCATCACTAAGTCAAAAAACGTTAAAACAAATGTATTTTAGTTTAAACAATCCTAAATATAAATAGAGTATATTAAAGTATTAGATATACCTTAAATAATTGTTAATTAATCGATAGAAGTATCTATTGCTGTCTAGAAGCTCGGAATATATGTTCGGAGCTCCGTCCTCTTCGAAATCCATCGGTGAAATGGATCATTGTCCTCTGTGAAAATACTTTTATTGAAAATTGTTTATATGACTCTTCGAACGTTGCACATGTGTAGAATGTGCAAAGATGCACAATTTACAGCATTGCATTCTCTGACATTTTATGAAGGTTACATGCTAAATTTATAATTCGATATGGTATTCTACGCGTAGACAAAATAGTGTACTTTAATTTAATATAAAAATCATTAAAATCCGCTTGCTATAAGTATAAAAAATGTTTTTCGAACTTTTTTCTATTGCAATGTATAGTCAATCAAAACAGATCAACTTTTGTTTAAAGTATTTTTTTGTTCAGGTTATCGCAAATACTTGAAACATCGCTTCAACGACTTCCGTTGGTTAATATCGAAGATATAGAATAACATAAGAGACAGTTACTACGATAGGAAATTTATGTTTTATAGGGGAAGTGGTTTCTTTCCATGGAAATAAAGAAATAAAATATGATAAGTTTTCGTTTATCGAATGCACGAACACACCGCACGTATTAAAAATTTATATACGAAGTATTTGAATTTTCTTTCTCCTCCTCTTATAATATTTTGTAGTACAAAATAATGTTCCTTTCAAATATAATTTTAAATATTATTTTGTGTAATATTTTTTTTCCTTGTAGATATTTGTTCGATAAAAAGAATTTATTATATTTTTATTATCTTTTTTTTTTTTTTCCTTAGAGAAAAAAGCACGAACGCGACACATCTTTTAAAAGCATTTGAACGAAAGGTCTTCCCAATCGTCTATCTCGATCGTATACACAAGCCGGAGTTTTTCATTATGATTCATTTATTCGTGACCCTAAAGCAGCTGGAGACTTATCGAGTTCTACGAAAACGTTTGTATGTATGCACGAATGTGCGTGTAAGTATATGCGTATACGTACCAGGTGGTCTTACGAATAAGAGAAGGATATTTGAGATTAAGGCAGTAAGGAATTTCTTGCTTATGAAACTCTTACATCGCAGGGTGATACGATAAATGTTTAATCATGCGCACGAGAAATGCAAACATTTTAAGACGAGAGATTATTTTCTTTTATTGGGAGAGTTAAAGACAAAGAGAGAGAGAGAGAGAGAGAGAGAGAGAGAGAGAGAGAGAGAGAGAGAGAGAGAAAGAGAGAGTGAGAACAAGAAGAAAAAAGAAAGAAATTTACATTTTCATTAAGTCAATTATTATTTCTATCATCGAAGAGAAAATGTATATATGTTATACATATT
>NW_014569573.1:270386-357647 GCF_001313835.1 Polistes canadensis
TATAAAATATTGACATACTATAATATAATCTTTTATCCGAAATGGCACGTATGAATTGAAATAGAAAGATTGAATTGGGATGAAAAAAAAAAATTAAAAATGAAAGAAAAAAAAAGAACGTAAGAAAAAACCGGGAGAAATGGATTAAACTTTTTCTCTAATCTCTTAAATCTTAAACAAATCCTCTCGACATAGAGAGAGAGATCTCTTTAACTTATGGCAACAATTTTACGCAACAGTAAACAATTATTCGTTCACGTATGTGTGTTTGATATATAATGAAAATTAAAGTTTTACCTAGGACGATCATTTATGTATCTCTTATTTTGTTTCCGCGCGTTCCGTTGATTTTTTTTTTTTTCTTTTTTTAATAGTTCCGTGAGGTAAACCAAATTTTTAATCGGCAAATTCACATCCCTCGATGAATTGCGTTAGAAGAAGAAGAAGAAGAAGAAGATGCTTTGTAAAGGAGATCCAAGAAAGTATCATAGCGAATGGTTGTAGCCTTTTCTTACCTCGACCCCTCTCTCTCTCTCTCTCTCTCTCTTTTTCTCATTATATGACGTGGTGTGACAGAGGATAACAGCTTTCTTCTCTCCTCTTGAGTCTTTTTAATACAAAACATACGTGCGACAGATGCGCGTTTATTTCACAGCACGACGTCCCGATGTATCCATGTGAGTTGAGAACGGAGAACGTTGAGGTTTTGCTGAAAGAAAACGACGTAGTAGATAGATACACATTAAATAGAGTGAAAATAAAAAAAAAAAACAGAGAAAAAAGTGAAAAAAAGAAAAAACAAACAAACAAAATGGAAATTTATAAAGAAAAAAAGAAAAGGAAAAAAAAAGAAATAAGAATAATTTTCTGTCTGGTCAAGCAACAACAACAACAACAAAAAAGATGTGTTAAGAGTTAATGAAAGATAAACGGGTGTAAGTAATAAAACGGAAAGAGAGTGTGAGAGAGAAAGAGAGAGAGAGAGAGAGAGAGAGAGAGAGAAAGAGAGAAAGAGAGAGAAAGAGAAAGAGAGAGAGAGAAAGAGAGAAAAAAAAAATAAAAAAGGGGGACGAGAAAGATATATAAAATTATCACGACTAACGAACCGGAGAAAAATTCTTCGTAAACGGTGTGTCGAGAGACGGAGGAGGAACACTTTTTAACACAGACGACAATTTTTAAGCTTCACTTTTCGCGTCCGCGTTCGTACGTAAGCCAATAAGCTATCCGATATAATGCTCCGAGTTTAATTTTAACAAAATATCGATTGTGTATAGTATCTTTTTTCTTCTTCTGTATTTTTACGTATATACAATAGATATTTGATGAACGTATTACATTGTGTGTGCATAGGTATTTATAAATGTATTTATGTATTATGTATATATGTGTGTATCTGTGTGTTAGTGCGTATGAGGAAGAAATTTGTTCAAATTTCAAGCGGTCAAGCAGAATTAGTTGAATTAATCTTTAACTCGTAACACACACTTGTTTTATCACGGAAATGTGTGGCATGATCAACGTGTTGGTTGCCGCAGGAAACAAAAAAATCTCTGAAAAATAATTGTTAAAACCTTAACAAAAATTTCTATACAAACGTCGATCGTTGATTGCTTATTTCGAGGAACGAAATTATTATAAAACGCATGTTACATGTGTTTTCACGATAAATCATGCGAGATTTCGGAAAATTCAGATTTAAAAGAAAAAAGAAAAAAAAGGAGAACAAACTAAGCAAATATATAAAGTTAATATAAAATTAATTATTCTTATATTTAGATATAAATATTTTAAATTGATGAATTTTTAAACGCTTTGTTGACCAACTATGTATATTATGAAAAATCATTAAAAAAAACGTTTAAAAAACAAAGGAAAATTGACGAGTGGTCACTGAAATACTAATAGCTTTTCAAATTACGTAATATTACATTAAAGTGTTTTAATAATTACGTAAAATTCCATGCATATATGCAATTACGTATATACTCCTCGTGATACCAGTCAACAAAGTGTTTTTCGTTGTAAGATAATCTAAAAAAATAAAAAAAAAAAACAAAGGTTCTGTTAATTCTTAACATAATTTTAATAAGCGGAAAGTATAGCGGCCTTGATGATATCGAAGAGAGAGAGAGAGAGAGAGAGAGAGAGAGAAAGAAAAAAAAAGAGACACCACACATATACACACGCGCGAATACACAAACACACACTATTATCCTCTTTTATTCTCAATCCAGAAAATATTCTTCGTGCATAGCTAAATCCATATGCCGAAAGCATAATGATATCTCGGTCTGTGGCAGCTATCCGCCCCTTCCTGTTTCCTTCTGACGAGTTTACCGTCCTCGCGGCTAATCTTTAGGCCGCAGCATCCTGTGGGTGGAGAGATTATGCCATTTATAAAGTTTCCCGCACTAACTCAAGAATCCTCAATCAACGAGTGCTTCTCGTACAGCTTACACACGTGCGTTTTCCACGTTTTAACACCTCTTGCTTTCTTTTTTCCTCCCCCTTTATTTTCTTTTTATTTTTTTCTTTTCCGGAATACACACGTACTATTAATTTTTGTTCTCGTGCATGCATGAAATTCGAGTGTTATTTCCTTCAAGATTCCTTAGAATTTTATCTTGAGTGTATATATATATATATATAATCTTGTTAAATCTTTCATACGTGTGTTACAAAAGTTGTTTTATTATATATATATATATATACACAGATATCTTTTTCTTCGAGTGTGATTTTCAGTTACAATTTGTTGGATTATTTTAGTTTCTAAAGAGAGTATGTAGAATAATTTTCCGATGATATCGTTTGATTCATATTTTAAAATCCTAATTCTCCTGTATATATATATATATATATATTTTTTTTTTCTCTCTCTCTCTTTCTTTCTTTCTGTAATGCCATTGTATATTCAGGTATACGTAAAATATATATAGTACACGTCTATATTTTTCTAATCATTTTTAGAACAGTTTGAACGAATTCACTTCTCGAGACACACAAGGAACCTGTTTGAAATCGGTTACGCTGCGGCTCGTCAACGGGCACTTTGCTTTATTAAAATGCTAGCTGCCTTTTGAAGGGCAACATCGTATCCGGTGAACCTCATCGATGGATTCAATTCACTGACAGAGACACACACCAATTTTGACTACGTGATATAAACGTATGTTATGTTTCTGTGATCTGTAAGCTTTTCTTTAACCGTTAATCTGCGTGTATACGTGCATTTATATATTCGAGTGAGAGAGAGAGAAAGAAAGAGAGAGAGAGAGAGAGAAAAAGAGAAAAATAGAAAAAAGAGAAAGAAAGAAAGAAATGATAAAAATAAAACTTAATTAATTCGTATCTTCTCATATTCGTTTCAATATATACACGTATTTTTTAATCTGTCCTTTACGCATCTTCTTCCTGATCATAATTATTACTCACATTAGTTCTTCATCCCTTTATCATATTTTTGTTGTTGTTTTTATTCTCTATACTTTTTCTTATTTAGAATTAGAAGAATATTCGTAACGAGATCGTTAATAGAATCATAGTATTTATTCAAATTTTTGGTACATCCATTCGTGCGAAGTCATAAATTTTAGAAATACCTTTTTGTTCGTTATCTTCATATTGGCTCTGTTAAGTTGACGTTTAAATCTTCCTTTGTGCAAGAAATGTTTCTAAACGGAAGCAGATATTATAACGTTGCACATCGATTTCTTTTCATTTTCTCTCTTTATTTTGTTGTTTTTTTTATATATATATGTATTTTTATTTTTTTTATTTTTTTTTGTATATTCGGATTTATCATTTATTTTCTCGTGTCTTTTTTTAATAATCGTATATAAAAACGAAGCAGCCTCTTGACGCGCTTACTTCGTTTACTTCGTTTTTATGAAAATAAAAATGAGGTAAGACGACTTGCGAACACGTTAAGATCTCCTACGTTAAACTCAACTATAATTCTCAACTTTATTCTCTTCGTAAACCGCATAGCAATGTTGTTATTGTCGAAGGAACAAAACCGTCTTTTAAATAACAAATCCCTTCATCAATAATATGATCTTCGATCCACGCACCCACCAACATGCCACTTTTCTAATGCGATATATCCTATATTCAAATATATCATTTAATTGTGAGAACTTTTTTGTCTTTGTATAATAATAATAATAATAATTATTATTATTATTCTTAACATTTTCTCGCAATTATATATTCTCCTATTATTATATACGTCCTATAAATAAATGTGGACGCATTTATAATCTTCAACGATTACCAACGACAATAAATAATGTTTAGAAAGTTTTCAAAATGTGTTGTCTATGTGGAACGTGTATATGTATATGTGTATGTAATGTGTGCACGCGTGTGTATGTATGATATCAAATGAGATATCAAATATACGATAACTGCCGTTAAATTATTATTCTAAAACGTAATTAAATATAATTTAAACGTCTATTAATCATTTTCTTTACAATGATGAAACGTTTATTGAATTTCTTCTACCCTGTTAAACGAATATCTCCGATGTTTAAAAGATAGTGCACAACCTTCCTTTATATTATTTTCCTAGCATTAATATGATCTTAAAATTTACTAAACGAAATTGAAAAGGAAGAGAGAAAGAGGAGAGAGAGAGAGAGAGAGAGTGAGAATGAGAGTGAGAGTGAGAGAGAGAGAGAGTGAGTGAGAGAGAGAGAGAGTGAGTGAGAGAGAAATAGAAAGAATGATAGAAAGAAAGAGAGACAAGAGCAATCCGTTGCAGTTAGCAAAGGTACCGTAAACGTGACTTCGATACGTTGCAGCACGCTAGCTTAAAATTTGTCCCTATATAAAAAGTCAGTCTCATTTTCTATAAGATATCGCAATTAATACGTTTTTCCCAATATTTACATACATGTATCGCGGTGCACGAGGATAACGATGGTAAATATTGAAACTTTGTACTTTTATGTCACAGTTCGTTAATAAACAATTTAGCAGGCATAATGAATTAAAAAAAAGAAACAAAAATAATTTCAAACATCGCACATTTGGTGTTACAAACTAAGAACCTCGTTATTTATTAAAAATTTTCTTTTGGTTTCTATTACAATTGAAAAAAAAATAAAATAAAGTAAAGAAATAAAATAATGAAGAAAAAAAGAAAAAAAAAAGCAATATCGACAGCATAGACGAAATGTTTCCATTATAATTTAATGATTAAAGATCATTAAATAATTATATTCAAAAATTTCTTCTCTCTAGTTTTGGCTGTTTTTTCATACACGATTTTTGTCTATCTTCTTCTTTTTTTTTTCTCTTTCGATTTAGTTATAATTTAAAACAAAAACTAAATGAAACGGATCGACGAGACAAATCATTGACATTAACATTAAAATACAAGTGGAAGTAGATAAAAGTATTATCTTATCGCGGGATATAAAGTCATAAGCTTAAGAAGATCATGTTTTTTGCTAGTAAAGTATCTAAGTGTTCTATCCCTCACGCGTAAATTCAATACGTTATGTCAGAGCATATATATTACTAGCAGCTAATTAAAAACGAATGGGAACAGGAAAAGTTTATTCGATGTAAGTTATTTTTTGTTTTGTTTTGGAAAATTAATTGAATTTCTCATTTTTACCCTGAACACAAGTTAAGAAAGAAGTATAAATAAAAATTAACTTACATCAAATTATTTTTTCTAATAATAATAATAATAATAATAATAATAATAATAATAATAATAATAATAATAATAATAATAATAATAATAATAAGAACGTTATGGGCGCAATTACCAAACATCAGAATATATATACTATATTAATACAATTAATATAATATATATTAATTATACCATCGATATCCAACGTTGCATAGAATCAGGGAATATATTTTGACGCTTGAAGCTGACTCGAATAAAACTTTTCTTAAAATTGAAACATCGGATAAAGTTTAAAGTTAGAACCATTAAAAATGAAATCTACAACAACATGTATATAGAACTCTTTTTTTTTTTTTTTTTAAAGTTTTCGCTTAACGATTTTAGCCCGAATGCGGACACGTTAATTTTAAAATGTGTATCACGGCATGGGCTATGCAACGGGATTTTAACACCTACTTTTTATTTATTACCATTCTTTTCTTTTACTTTACGAATTTCTTATGTTTTGTTTTGTTTGTTTGTTTACTTATTATTACATATAACGCGAGCACTGACATAGTTTGAAAACGTAAGAATGTATCGATCCTTGCTAGCTATTATAACCCCGATAATACGGAATGGACGTTCGAGCGATCGTAAAGTTTTCGAGGGATAGAGTAATTCGTGTATATACAGTGGCTTACAGGATTATTAGTATCCGCATCTACTGTTCATTTTATATAATAGATATCTACTTGTGATACAAAGCTTCCAAATTCTTATACATAGAGAAACCTATTTTAAAATTATTCTAATCTCAAATTAATATAAATTTTATTAAAGAGAGAAATATTATTTTGTGAACATTTGACATATATTGAGAAACCAATTTTTTAATTATTTAAATAAAATCATATTTATCCAACGATGAGATTTATTGACTCGTTAATAATAAAATTTATATCAATGTTAAATTTAATAATATTTAAATATATTGTTTTTTTTCTGTTAGAACTTGAGAAAAAAATATCAGTTATTTAAAACACACATAGAATAAATATACGAATACTCCTGTGACTCACTGTACGTGTGTGTGTGTGTGTGTATGTGGCGCGTGTTTACGTGTACGTGTACGTGTTTGTATGTGAATTAAAATAGAAGATAAGAAAGTAGAAAGAAATTAAGATCGAAAAGTTTAATTTACAGCCCGAAAAAAATGGTATAGATCATTTGCGGCCAATAGTTTGTAGGAAGAACAAAAAAAAATGAAAAAAAGAAAAAGAAAAAGGGGGAAAAAAAAATAAGAGAATAAAAAACCCATAAAATGCTAAAGACAAGGAATAGCCCGAAAGCACTTGACGATCACTCGAAATAACAAAGTTCGTTTCCCGACGGATAATTAAGATCGATCGTCTTTAGGGTTTCCTGTATGGGGTAAAGATAGTGACGTGATAGTTATGCTTGATGGCATAACTAATTCTGCCATCTCCGTAATCGCTGCTGCAGTCGTTGTCGCCGTCGCAGTCGTCGTCATCGTCGTAGTAGTAGTAGTAGTAGTAGTAGCAGTAGTAGTAGTAGTAGTAGTAGATAGTATAGTCGCAGTGCTTGTCGAGTTCTTGTTCCTCGATGGTCACCAAAAATGTGGCTGGACGTATCCACCGCCCATACCGATCGGATTGAAACGATGCTGATGTAATTTTTCCATTCTCATAGCACCAGGGCCTCCTCCACTTCCGATAAATCCACCGTGATGCGAACCACGACCAAAGCCCCCTCCTCCTCCGGTTACTCTGCCAAGCATTCCTGGTCCACCACCTCCTCCACCTCCAATACCCATTCCCATCCCTGGTGGTCCTCCGATGCCACCACGTCCTCTTCCACCACCGCTGCTATTGAGGCTTCCGCTTACACCACCACCACCACCACCACTAACGCCGCTGCTGCCACCGCTGCTTCCTCCTCCTGAAAGACCATCCAATCTTCGTTAACGCACCTCCTTTCTCTTCTCCAGGATCACTCCACGTGAAATCGCTCACTTTATTCGTCTCATATTATTTTTTGTCAGACGTTTAACTTTTCCAATTATTTATTTTATTCTATTTTTTTTTTTTTTTGTTTTTTTCTTATTTTTCTCATATTGCTTTTGCGTTTCTTTCTATTTGATTTCATTTGATTTGATTTGATTTGATTTTATTTTGAATTTGATTCTTCATCATTTCAAATATTGATGCACTGGCAACGCAACGGTATTTTTCGAAAATATTTGTCTCTAAATCTCATTTATACATATATATGCATATTGTATAATGCATTTATCTATATAAATATTATATTTTGGCGAGTACTACTGTATTTGATTTCGAAGGAAAATTACATTACTCTATTTCGTTGCTATAGAAAGTGATCGATTTGACATGCAATGACCTTACGAGTACCAGTGACCGAACACGGAAGAGGGGGACAGTACTTTTCCCTTCTTCCTATGATCGCTTTGGCTATCGAGAAAGCTTATATTTATATATAGATTTTGCTCTACATTAAGTCTAATGTATAATAATATGTCTATATACATATTAAAAAATATATGTACATATACATCAGTTTGTGTGTTTGTCTTTTTGTGTGTACTATGTACAAGGATTGTAACAGAAAAAATGACGAACGCGTGCGAAAATTTCGTATCTCACATTTGAAAATGTGTGTGATCGTTCCTGAAAGATAGATATTTTCTTTTTTTTTTTTTTTAAATAATCGATATAACAGTAGAATTTTTCTATTTGCATATGTCATCCTATCCTCCTCTTCTATGTCATCATCATTGTATGCAATTTAATCGATTTTCCTCCTCGTGTAACTCATTTATGCATTACATTATTCATCTCTATTCACTTCCCTACGACGCTTTAATTTTTATATTTAATAATCCATTGAAATAATGTCGAAAATAAAATTGGGATGGAGGTGGTCTTGTTTTACAATAAATCACAAGTACCATTTATTTTCTTTCTAATGTTTTAATCAAATTTAACGAGAGCGACTACAGATTCACGTAAAATTTTCGTGACTGTAGCAACAAGGATTAAGAAAGGTATAAGATAATACTTATGCAGGAAAATTTTAAGAACAAACTTACGCGGCGTACCGTACTTTTTTTTTCGCGCGCCGATTATTTTAATCGAAGTATATATTATTATTATTTTTTTTTCTTGTTTTTTTTTTTTGTATTGACGATTTTTTCCCTTTTTCTATTTCTTTGCAAATTTATCGATCCAGACGCGGATAGATAGACAAAAAGGTAGATAGGTAGATTAATGGATTGATAGATAAATAGGCAAATAGATAGATAGATAGATAGATAGATAGATAGATAGATGGAGAAATAGATAGATAGATAGATAAGACTATAATTTGTATATCGACGAACATCATGCAAACGTATAGCATACTTGGCGTGTGATTTTCTTATTGTAGCATTCATACAGACAGAAAAAAAAAAGTAATATTAAAAAGCTTATATAATATACATCAAAATACATATATATATATGTATATGTATCAGTTTAAAAATCGATTTTAAAACTCTTGCTCTTAATAAGAGGAAGTTCGTTTATAGAAAAATCTTATCGATGATTAATGAGATCGAAAAACATTATTGTAAGTACACAAATAGAACGATACAGATATTAATTAAAAGAGATGATAAAAAATCGTCAGTACAAAACGCGATACAATTCATTTATTATATTGTTTTTTTTTTGTTTGTTTATCTTCTTCTTCTTTCTTCCAATCATTCAACAACCGAATTTTCCATCGAAATATTCGCAAAACATATGATGAACATTGGTTTTTTGACTACTTGTATATACATATACAAATGTATGTATATATGTACGTATAATAATATACAATATACACACATTCCTTCGTTTCCGCTAGAATATCAATTATTATATATCGCGTGTATTTTTAATACGTAAAGTTGATCTGTTTTACTTTTTTTTTTTTTTCTTCTTTTAATAATTTTTCTTTTCACTTTTCACGAAATATTTTTAACAGAGTGTCACAGCGTAAAGCTACGCTCGTGTGACCACAAGTCGCTGGACTTACATTAATCAAAATCGATTTACAGAGAGCATTTATCTTTTTATAATGGAATTACGCGAAAAGAGAAGAGAAAAATATGTTGAATATATTATTGAGAATGTCGCAGGCATTTTTCTAGACGCGTTCGTCTATTTTTCATCAATTTTTTTGTTTTCTTTTTCTTTTTTTTGCAACAGCAGCATGCCATTAAAATTACGTTCTTCCTTTCGCTGTATATATTTGAAAATCAAACCAAATCGTATTCATATTAATGTAATTGATTGAAACACAAAGAGGAGAACGGGACATGCATACGTAATGTATATATATATATATATATATATATATATATAATACATTACGTATGCATATATTTTGAGCATCGTTTAACATCAATTTCTCGATTTACAACTATGTATTTTTTTGTATCGACAGTCCCTTTTTTGTTTTTTACTGTGTTCACATTTTATTTTTCATTCGGCGTTATTTTGTCCTTATTTCTTATCACAGCCATCGTTAGCACTACCGGACTTCGATAATATCATTTCACCCGAGCTCCATCATCAACCAGTTTTAAAAACCTTACAATTTACTACTTAAATTAGAATCCTCTAACTGCAACTTCCATCAACTTATTTACAACGTACATATCTCTAATTAATGTCGTACGAGTTAACGTGTCGCATTTTTATTTAAAATCTAAACAATTATTTCTTTCGAATAAATGCACAAATAAGAATATGCCAAGACATTTTCTTTTCGAAAAATAAATTATATAATAATTATTTTTTAAGAGACATATATTCAAAATTCAATATCTATCATTCTATTTTACAATAAAATAACATAAAACATTAGAAAAGTCAAATGTTCCTAGATTATTTTCTAAATTATATACTTTTTCTGGGAATTTTTCGAAATTTTGTTGGTTGAATAAAATTTTTTTTAAATTCGATAGAGAAAAAAGAAAAGGTCACTGTTCATACAATAGAATCCTATGAAAAGAGTAGTTGATTGTGAAAAATACCCCAAAAATCCTTTGGTCTATTCAATGCATACACGCATACAAGTGTTTGTGTGTCGCGTGCGTGCGTGCAAGGTCAAATACTTTCATTTAAAAGAATATAGGGGTTTGTAAAGAAGAATAACGAAAGTTAATGTAGTCGCATAGAAAGTAGCAGAAGAGAAGCAGATTTTGAACTGGTCAGCCGAACAGACCACGTTAATTTTCACAAATTCTCTGTACGTGTATATATTTAAATAATAGTAGATGAAAAATGCGACTCGAATACTCGGTATGTACGATATTAAATAGTGGCATGTGTATATTTTCTCTTAAGATAATTTGGTCTATAAGATTGATAATGAAAATTTGATTTCCGTTAGACTATAATTGTGCCTTCGTCGATCGATTCGTCTGCTTCTTTCTCATTTCCTGTGGTTGTGCAGTTGACGATGTAAAATTTCAAGCTTTGTTTTACGCGATAACAACAACAACAACAACAACAACAATGAACGCAGTGAGACGACCAAAAGTAAGTAGAAAAAGAATTGCGCATACATTATACATATATAAATATATTAAACAAATTCAATTGCATAATACAATAGGGCCTCCCATATTTGCCATTCTCGTTTCGTAACGATGTTAACATATTTAATCTTTTTTTTTTCTCGTATCGGAATTTTTGTTATTTAAATAACAATGAGTGCATACATTATTTTATATACACTTTCTCTTATTTGGTCAAAGAAATTTTAGTTATAACTTTGTGTATGAAGCTAATAATAGTGATAGTGCAGCAAAATTATCAAGAATGCATATTTGTCAATCTACGATCTCAGATATTAATAAATAAAAATATGAAATCAAAAATTATGTGCTACATGCAGATTTCTTGGATGGATACTAGTAGAAAAAGTTTAATTAATCTAAAAAATAAATATGCATTAGCAAATACAAGCTATGCTAATCAGGTGGATTTAATTTGGAAAGTATATTGCCACAAAAATGTTGGAAAGAGTATTTCCTCCACAAATAATTGTAGAGGATGTTGAAGAAGCTGTTAACTACATTGCCATAGCATTTTACCAGCTTGTGATGATTTTAACAACAATGATATCATTTTTATATAATAAACTTTATGCAAGCAAAAATAGCAAACAGAAGCATGCCTATTCATGCTGAAGCATTTGAAAAATTTAAAAGAGAGCTTCGATGGTTTAAAGTACAAAAAGAATATAATTCCATACAATTATTTGTGTTAAAAAGCCTATGCAATTTAACATTTAAAAAGATATAGGATTTTTAAATATCTATATAAAGTGTCGATATAAAAAGTGATATCCAAAAATTCCCTCATCTATCTATAATTACAGATACGAGAGGCTCTATTGTATTTTGAAATTAAATAAATTTCAAATCGCATATTGGCCGAACAATGGAAGTGCGTCAAATACCAGGGGCATTCGCAATATTAAATTCCCTAAAGCTACGACTCTCTCTCTTTTTTTTCTTTCTCTCCATTATTATCCAATAATTTTGATCATTTATACAGAGTGAATCATATTACATGACTTGTTATTTTACTCATTATATGAATAGTTATTTTATATCTATATATATATTTGGACTTATTCGTAAATTTCTTTCATTCAAACTGAATGTCCAAGAATAACAGTGATTCTCAACATTTTATATTTCATAAAAGTTCCCCATTAAAATGTATACATAACTGTATAGATACTCATTGTATATATATATATATTTTACCATACATTCCACATTGAGAATCCCAAGCTTATAGAAATATATGTAATAAATTCTTCAATTTTCCAATTACGTGTGATAACGTCATACAATTCAGTCTGTATAATGATCTCCATTCGAACAAGGTGGATTATATTATATGAAGAACAACACGACGTGCTATCGTGAGTTTTACAACAACGTGTCTCTCTCTCTCTCTCTCTCTTTTTCTTCCTTTCTTTCTTTCTCTCTCGATCAGCCGATGTAGAAGATAATATATATATATATATATATATATATATATTACTTCGAACAATATCGAATATATGTATTTCTAACTTTACGTAAAAAAATGGACGATTGTCAAAGTCAAATAAGATATACATATATATGTTTCTTCTTATGTTCGTGATCCTATCACGAACCAAAGTCAATATTATTAATAATTCGATCGATCATTAAATACATTGATTAATAAGACAATCACCGTTAACAAGAAAAATGCGATTGATTAATAAATATTTATCTGTCGTTACAACGAACGACGGAACAATAACTACTTATGCATCTTTTTTGTGTTATCATTATTCGTTTTCTTTTTTCTTTCTTTCTTTCTTTTCAATTTTTTTAACAACAAATTCTATCGCATTTGAAGGATACCACCTCAAATGGTGGAATATGTGCAGAAGAATTACAAAAACTAATATATAAAAAATTAAACGAGAAAATGTGTTCTAACATTAATATCCTGAGTTTTATGATAAAATGTTCTAGCCAACACGTACGTACGTACATCATACATACGCACACACATACACGCACATCGTTTAGTGATTATTCATTCAACAAAGTATAACATCCGACGATTGCTTCAATAGCTCGTGAGATATACATAAATTTTATATATATATATATACGTAATATTTTTAATAACAATGAGATTCGTATAATTTCGCAAAAGACGCGTCGTTGTAACATTATTCAATATCTCCTTGATTAATAGACCACGTTAAAGGTGATTATTGTTACAAAAAAGTGTTAAACATATATTACGTATATAGATATATGCTTTAGGTGTTGATTTGATCATACGTCTAACTACTATAATCTCATAACATTGGAATCATGGATCTTAACGATAAACTGTACAACATTCATGCTTAAAAATTATTATTATTATTATTATTATTATTATTATTATTATTATTATTATTATTATTATTATTATTACTATTAGCGAAAGAGTTTTCGCAGTTTGATTGATCGCACCATAACAACATTGTTACATAGACGTTACATAAGTTTTTTATTGAAGAACATCATTGAGATTAATTGGAACAATAAATTGCATTCCTTCATATCAAAAACAGTTAATCGTGTATAGATATTGTAACATATGCATTAGCAATGTATAAGTAAAATCTGAAAAGATCTATAGATCTATTCGTATGATCTCTTCAAATCCTAAAAAATTTTTGAATGATAACTAATTTTCTATCTTTTTTTCCTTTTTTTTTTCCTTCCTTTTTTTCTATTTTTTGTTTGAGATTTAGCATAAAGTCATAAAAGTGAAAGCTGCAAGATTTCAAGCTATTATTCGATTATGTATATGTGATGTATAAATTAAAGTTACAGAATATGTGGGAAAAAAAAAAATAAGAGATAAGAAGAAAAATAAAAAAATGTTAGCAATTCATTTTGTTATCACATTCCAAAATTATAATAACATTCCGAGTAATATTTCAGTTTCTTTTTCCTATTTGTTTGTCTTTCTTTCTTTCTTTCTTAATACGTATGCATATTTTCAGAGCATGCTGTGTCATTTAAATCACAATTATCGTTTAATCATGAACTTTGAAAATTATTATGTACGTCATTAGCGTTATGTTGAATTTTATAAGCGTCTGTTTGCTTGTGCTACTACAAAAAGCTTTAAAAAAAAAGAAATATATTTATATATATATGAAAATGATACTATCTATAAAATTATAGAACAAATATGATAAAGATATAATCGTCAGTAAAATTGTTAACTTTACATATCCAATTTCATCAAACTACAATAGTCGTATTAAATTATTTCTCTCGCGCGCGCGACTGTTTTAGCAACTAATAATTTTCTAAAGTTTGATTAAATGTGTGTTTATTGTTTTTAATGCAATTCCTATATCAATATTTATCATAGCTGAAGTTTAAAAATTAACAATTTTGTTTAGATAAATAATATTGCGTATATAATTTCAGTTAATCTAAAATAAGAAAAGCAACGCTTAAGTTATTAAATATTTTTTTTTCTTAGTACTCTTTTAGAATACTTAGAAATCACTTTTATGTGTCAGTTTCATAAAATGTTACAAACAATTAATATCTCTTTTTATATTTTAAATTTCATAAAAATTCGCAATAACAACTGCAAGTAATAATGAAGCATATATATGAGAGATTTCAACAAAATTAAATACGTTTATAATCTTTTATAAAGATAGTGGTCATAGCGCTGATATTTATTCCTGGTTGGATATAGGCGCTCTCCTTTGAAGATTGGTAAGCATAGAAATAAAAATGAAACATTAAATGAATATTTTTTACTCGAATTATTCAAAGACCTTAATTGTTCGATACAAGACACAGCCATGCACTTAGAATTATAATCAAGCGGGCTTCTCACCGATGCAGTCACAGCCCAATTATCATAAATTAGCATATGCATATTACAAATAAATAGCAGGCAATTTGGTAGACTGATATATTTCTAATTATAGAATTTAATATATATATATAAATATATATATATATATATATGTATTAAATAAAACTATCACGAGTGACAGTATTGATATAGGATACATTTGTTTATAATAATAATTAATTTATAACAGATTTCATATAAATATACTGTCGTATATAGTTATTTTCAATATCTCAAACTTACTATTTTTAATAGTTTTTTTTTCTCGCGCAATATCTTTTCGATATATAATATCTGTCCTAATATCATACGCACGCAATGCGCACTTAAGATTAATAGGAGAATGGGTTTAATGAATATACAAAATAGTAGTAACTATTATATTTATACCAAAACTATACTTCGACCGTTTAGAATTTAACAAAAGCAATGTATTTGAACATAAATTGTGATACAAAGGAAACTATTTATATATATATATAAATTAATATATATATATATAGATACACGAAAAGTATGAAGTTATAATATAAATCAACTAAATCTATGTTTTTTATGAGACACAATTATACATTATGTTTAATATAAAATATAATTTTCACGAAATAATAACTCATAATGAGGAATAAATTTGTTAAAGATTAAATTATTGACAATATTCTGTATAACGAAATCGTATTGACATTTTAATAATCACTTAAAAAATAATTACGTTTTCATTTCTTCACACACAAGATATTTAATCCACAACACTATCATTGTCCGGTTTTTTGTTGTTTTCTTTTTTTTGTTAATATTACTGATGAGAGAGAAACATATTTTTTTTTTATAGTGCATAATAAACACTCATAGAGGAAACATATTTCACACTAAATCATGCACACTATTATTAGAAACTGATAGAAAAATGTCCGAAAAAATTTCGGCTATGGCAAAAGTTGCTGCAGTATATTGCGCACGATAGAATTATAAAGAACACTTTTCCATGTAAAAGGGACTAGTGCGATAAATCGTTGAAGTCTGATCTACAGGCAGCCATCTTATCTGGCAAAACATTAAAGTATTAGATATTTTATCTACAGTAATGCAAATATAAAATTCTATGCAAATATTTATTATATATATTAGCATACAATTTTATATATGCATTACTATGACATATATATACATATGTATGTATAAAGAGTAGATTTGCAAAAGATCTTAAATACTTAATTATTGATTAAATGAAAATCAATTTTATTCAAAAAGTAATTAATAAATAAATGTGCCGGTTACTGGACTGTGAAATAAGTAAAAAAAATTGTTTAAATTTATTTTATGATTTATTTTGTAATACGAGTAATTTTAATGTAAAATAAATCATAAAATTCTTTTTTTCAATTTTTTGACCTAATCCACTGTCATAATTACCAGCACAAATAAGTTACATTCATACTTAAAAAGTATGTAAGATAATGCAATAGCCTATGAAAATCTTACAATATATAAGAAATATCAATGTATTTTTGTTATTAAGTAACTAAACCACACCAAGAGGATAGGAATTACTTTTCCGACAGTTACAATATATAATGCAATCATTCATGCGCCATTAATCAGAGAAAGTGTAAAGCGCAATGCAAAGCACCTCTGACAATAAAAATACATTACTACATTATTTTATATTTCTCTTTATTAATTAAAGTAATATTATATTTTTTAATTATATTTATGGTTTATTATTTCTACTGTCAGAATAATACTAAAACTAGGGCATATAAATATAATATAAATTACTTTTAAATTACTTACCTCTACTTTGATTGTAGCCAGCTTGCCAACCTGCATAATATGCTGCTTTTTGTTTTCCATGCTCTTCTGCTATCTTTACACTAAGTCTTTCTGATCCACCTTCCGGTACGGTACCATGAAGTTGTGCGATAGCTTCTTGTGCTTCTTCACGTTTATCAAATCTTTAATAATAGAATAAAATTGTTCATAAAATTATTTTTACTACTTAAGTTCAATTAAATATCAATGCTAAATATGTTATTTACATATCTTTAATAGAAAATATATTAGCTAATGAATTTCTTAGTTATTTCTCTTATGTAAGGAAATCATTAGTACTAATTCTATATTCAGCCTACATTCAGTTAGTGACATACTTTTGATACTATTTTCAACAATAAAGCTATTCTACACAACCTGAATTTTCAGTTATATGTATTTTAATAGTTAACTAGAGCAGCAATCGTAAAGACATAAAATTGAAATTATAGTGGTCAGGCCAAGAATCGTATAAAAATAATTTGGCAACAAATATCTTATGTATAGTAAATAAATGTGTATTATGCGCGAATTTAGATTGCATAATGATACAATTAGTCTCATTTCTAACAGCTGTTATTCTTGACTATGATCCAACTTATATCGTTAAATTCATATGCACAAATTTTATACGCACTATAAAAGTTGACATATAAATCGTTTTCCAATAAATAAACTCACAATAAATAATATTATTAAAGCTATAATTTATAGCATACAGTTTTCAAGTGTTAACTAAAAAAACCCACCTGACAAATGCTACGCCTCTGGGTAAGCCGGTAAGTTTGTCCTTTAAAATGTTTTTCTGCACAATATTTCCAAACTTGCTAAATATATCATCAATTTGACTTTCCGTGATATTTCTATAAAAAAAGAAGAAAATATAAATATATAAAACTAAAGATCAAGAAGTTTATATCATTTTTATATTATAATAATTGTTATAACCATATGAACTTGTGTATTGAAAATATACCTAGGTAAATTGGTGACGTATAAATTGGTTTCTTTAATTTCTTCTCCAGATGGACGAGCAAAGGAAACTTTTAATCGCTTGTTTTGTACCTGCAGACCATTTAATGTATTTATTGCTGTCAAAGCATCATCCGCTTTTGTATAGTTTACGAAACCAAAACCATAACTATAACCGGTCTAAAAAAGTTAAAAAGAAAATATTTTTAATAAGGTTGTGAATACTTCGAAAATAATGTAGACAAATATATATATAAATACTTGACGTACTTTGTAGTCTTTCATTACTCGGCATGATTCTACAGGTCCTATCGTGACAAATAAGCTGTAGAGATCCTTCTCTGTCATACTTTGTGGAAGATAATTAATAATTAAATTTGTCCGTGGCTCATCGTTGCCTTTTGTATGCTGCTGAGATTGTTGTTGTTGTTGTTGTTGTTGTTGTTGCTGCTGCTGCTGTTGCTCTAGCTGATCAGTCATTTTGATAATGTTTGTCCAATTTCTTCACCTTGTTTCAAGACTCTGCTCAGACTTTAGAGCAATAATACCAATTCCAAGTTTCCTGGCTGGGATCGCTGTATACTCCGACTGATTTAGCCCAATGAAACCATCGACGGGGTCAGCAAATACAAAAAATATAAACAAATTCATTACTACGTTTTCCCCGTGCAATGCCATGATCGTTGATCGGTCTGTGCCCTTGAACGTTTTCACTTTTTTAAGTAATATAAAATAAATAGAAAATAAATGTGCATATTTATGATGGCAGACCTGTGTACGAGAAACAAAAAACAAAGGCAAGTAAGGACCAAACAGAATTAACTTGAATAAATGAATAAAAAAAGCCCAAAATATATTGTACGTTCCTTCGTAACGCATGAACATGCAAATTTATGCTAAAACTTTTATTACTATTAATGATAAGAAAACAACTTTATTGTTTCGTTACAAGTAAACAGAAATGTTTTCCTACTGGTGTGCACTGGTTTGTGTCAGCCATTTGGTATAAATCTTAGTTTGTATAAACCAGCTATTAATAATGAACAGGAATAAAATAAATTGACTTATACGTTTTTAGTGGATATTTGCATAAAAATTTTCAAAATTTTATGGAAATATGAATATTCCAAACAGAAAGAAAAATGTAAGAAAATAATTTTACTACAGACTGGTTGAACAAATTTTGGGAATGCATCAATGAAAATAGACCCTTTGTAATGACTATTATAAATGTTAATCATATTTTTTACATACATAATAACTTATATAACTTATAGTAATTAAATAATAAAACAAAGATATTACTATTTCATAATATTGAAAAAGAGATTGGAAACACTTATAATTCAAGCGCAAAGAAGCACGACTGGCACAATACCTTTGGAGTATTATGGAATGTAACTATTATCAAATCGATATTATTTGACAACAATGTTCTCGTGTAACATTAACTATTCCTAAACGTATTACTAAATGCGCAAAAAGAAACTCCCTCGTACCGTTTATGAAGTTCGCTCGGGAGCAAGCTTTCGGTACACTAAAAACTTGTAATGTACAAATTTTCACTGTAACATAAAGACAAAAAAAAAGAAAGGACTGGATATTTCGAGAAAACGGAAATTCGTCGAAGGTGACGCTTAAGAATCTTTGGACAACTTCTCATAGATTTTAAATAACACATCTTGTTATTTAGAAAATTGTAGGTTATGATTGAATGAAAATTTATTCATAATGAAACGCTTTGTCCTTATTTTGAAGAATCCCGGGAGAAGCGAATAACCCGGCGGACTAGTGAATCGACCAAGCCGATAGAGGGATGATAGCAAGAGGAAGAATGGGGAGAGAAGGGAACACAGGAAAATGAAAGGAGGGAAGAAGAAATGGAAGGGGACAGAGAGGAGAACGAAAGAAGGGAAGAGCGCGCAACTGTAGCGCAAAGAGAAAGAGGAAGAGAGAGATATACCTACCAAAAAATGGAGCAACGCTGAAACAACAGAGGAAGTGTAAGAACGTACAATAATGTTCGCGCTTTAACACATTAAAAAGTATGACACTAGTGAAATTAAACCGATTTGTCCAAAGTAGCACACAAGACCACACGCGTTTATTACCAAAGGAAAAGAACTAGCTTGCGTAAAATTATGTAAGCGCCTTTCACCATCGTAGAAACACGCGTCGAAACATTATCGGTTAGCGTTGGATTGTATGGATATAACCGCTGCGTTTCCTCCTCCGCGCACTTTAGTCGTTTTGGAGTATCACGGTCGTAAACGTTACCGTAAACGAATATAACTTAGAAACGGCAAAAGGATGAAAGAAGGGAGAAAAAATATAAGGAAAACCGTGAAAGTAAATGAAGATGTAATGGATACCGTCAGAAACACGTGAATACGGAAAACGCCACTGTTGAAACTCTAACGGGCAACTCCGCGTGCCATAAAGCTCATATTCGCTTCAAGCCCAGCCCCTGACCTATCTCCATTTCACCGCCCTCTTGCGGCACGCGGCATTACACAAATTTCTATGTATATGCACTCCAATACATTGCAAATAGTACCGTCGATGGCACTCGCGCATGCGTGTCCATTTTGAGCATGCGCACAATCAATCGTGTACCATCTACGGCCATTTTCCAAGAAAAAGCAAATTGGAAGGGGAAAAACTGTCCCGCCTAAAATTCTCCTAACGCTTTTATATGTCGTTTGAACCTCTTGCCAATTTTTCAAAGGTTATTGCATACACCAATATACGAATCTTGCAATAAATGGAACGCAACTCTATACATCGTTTCCCTAATTTTTTGTTTGTTTCTTTCTTTTTTTTTCTTTTTTTCTTATCGAAAATTATATCAACCAAAGACAGATATTAAACATTAATGTTTCTTGTCAACGTTCGTAAACATACTTTACTCGATTCTCCAGAGCAACTTTAATTATTTTTCAATCAGTACCCAAATTTGTAGAGATAATTTTGAAACGCGGGGACACTGATGTCTTTTGAATTTTGGCCAATCATCATGAAAATACAATAAATTTGTAATTTCGATTGGCAAAATATCATATAAGACGACCTTCGCGTTTTAATACCGTTGTTATTTCAGTAAATCTATATTTATAAAAGAATTAAAAATCAAGGAACATCGAGAGGAGAAGAAGAAAAAGGATATTGAAAAATTTGATTGAGATTTCTAACTTTTTTATATTTTATAAGATATTTTGCTTATCTAATTCATCAAAATAAACGATAATAAAATTATTGAAAATATCCTTAACTACAAATTTGATTTTGATAAACAGATCTTATACAAAAAAAATAATTAACTCAATATTTATGGTACACTTTTTCTGAATATTTTAGTTTTTTTTTCTATGCTGTATATTATATCTAGCCTAACCAAACAAACATACCTCGATATTTTATTCCAGGGAAAACCAGCGATCATTGCAATAATCGCATCACGTTTGGTATATTGTTCACCTATATAATAGCTTCACTCGTTTTCAGACTTCTACCTTTAAATATTTTCGTGGAAAACGAAGAAACGAGGAAGCTGTATATGCGTATTATTTGTAATGGACGACGAGTTATTAAATTTATCTTCTTTTGTTTCATGTTACACAAGATTGCTCGAGCAACAACTGCGCATATTAACAAGAAACTATTCATATCGATCGGATATCGATAATTGATATTGGTTTCTCTCTGAAAACTTACTTTAAAATAATATATAGGTAGTTACTACATGTCTATATATTCTTGTTCGATAGTTTTGAACGTAACTATTAAAGGTGCTTCTAATATTTGAATATTGTCATTAACGAATTAACTGTATTGATTCAACTATAAACGATAAATAATTCATTATTGATCATTATATTATCAGTTAAAACGATCGATAAATCAATGATTTCGATTATCATACCGCATCTCCTATTAACAATAAACTTTCTTAATAAAATATTCGGTTATTTAATATCGTTTTTTTCGATTCTTTCAACTACGATTATTTTATTATCTCGAATTGATCTTCTAGAACAATATCATACGATATTAACACCGGATTAAATGAAATTGTTCCTTTATACTTATATACTGAGCCACGAAAAACTAGCCCAAATTTAGAGCACCAGTATAAATACAAAAATCAAATTTATACGTACACTTGTCATGTTTTCTTTTTTTTTGTATAATATATCATTATTATATCAATAGAACACAAAGAAAAAAATATCACAATGAGAAATGGGATACTTTTCCATGGCCCACTCTGTAGACAAAAAAAATCATTTAAAAATTTTAATTTAACGTAAACTTTGATACAAGAAATTTATCGAAGATCCGTTTCATTGACAAGGATGTCCTATATCGTAAAAATAACTTTATACTTTCATTGGTTTTCTCGTATATTATTACACTCTAAGCTTACACTGATACATGCGATGTGCATAATTATATATAAAGGGGGAAGTAACAGTTCATCATTAAATACTCTCTACGCAAAATTTATTTAAAAATAAAATAATGAATTACGAAAATAATAAATAAAGAAAATTGTTAGGTAATAGTATTAGTAATTGTTAAAGGGATCTGGGAAAGTGGCATACATATGTGTGTGTATGTATATGCACATATATATGCACATATCTCGGATCTCCGCATTGCGCTATAACGACGCTATCGTCCTTCTATACACCTTTATATGCACCAGCTATTCATAGATATCGAATAGTGCTTTCGAAAATTTAATCCCGTATATTCTACCATATTCTTTCATTTTCAATTTTTCTAAAATAATTGCATCATCTCTATATTAACGATAAATATATTTATATCAATTATAATTGTTTTAATTTAGAACAAAACACATATGGCTATCGTTTCGATCGTAAATTTTCTTTTAGATTAATATTTCGCGTATTATTTTCAATAAAAAAAGAAAAATTGTATGAACATTATTTACGAATTTAAATATTTGTTAAAACATTTACACGTGACCTAGTTATAATTATTTGTATTTGTTTATTATATAAAATCGATTGATTCCCATTGTTAAATATTTTATTGGTAATTGTGTTGATTTCCTTCCTGCTTTTAGAATATTTCTTCTGGCAACCGCATTTCCGATATCGTCGAGAATTTTTCGGAACTGCGTCGTTAAAATCACACGTGCGTTTTGGTTTTCGTAAAATGACGTGATGAAATATATTTTTAATCGTTATATATGTATATATGTGTTTCTTAGAAAAAGAAAATTTATTTACGTTTCAATATAATTTTATTTTCAATTCTTTATTTGAATCAATCTAGTTGTAAGTGTTCTATATTTATACATAGAACATTTGTATTTAGTGCATAGTAGTGCCACAAATACAGATTGATTGTGATCTTTTCCCATGTGATTGTATATAAATTGTTATATTATAGTGATTAAAATTGAAAATAATAATAAGATGTTAGCGATATTAAAAACTATCGATTAATTCTTACCTTCTCAAAAATGATTTTTGTTTCGGATAACCTAATTTTAAGGAGATTTTGATCAGTGGTTGGTATTTTAATAAACAGATTATAATCTATTTCTCTTTTTATCTCACATTGCAAGCGTAATCATTATAAATACATATAAAAAAGTATAAATATTCATCTAAAATATCTAAGAATGAAATGATGAAAAAATAATGAACATGTGTTTAAATAGTATTTAAACAATATTAATTACCATTATAAAATGATTATTAGCATGATGATAAAATATATAAATAGCTGCATCATCATTCATTGGAATGAAATAAATTAAGTGCTTAGTTGTACTAAACGTGCATTTCTTCACATATTTCTTAAAAGGCAAAATATTGTTAAAACATGATTGCCCTCAAAATAATTCTTTATCTCAGCACAGAAAATCCTCTTGCTCTTACAAAACGGAATGGTCTGCATTGTATCTGACGTGAATGATTTTCAGGTGTTTCTTGTACCGTTGTTACATCATTCTCTTTATTCCAACCACGTTTAGGAGATTCTATACCAAAAGGACTATATAATTTAGTTGGTGTACGTCCTAATAATTGGCGAGAACGTGACTGAGGAGTTTGCGTTTTATAATTTCCAGGAGATTGTTGTTCTTCTAATCTTTGACGCCTTCGCGTTGAGCTTCTAAATTTCTATATGATAGGAAATCAATAAAATAAGTATACAAAATAAATATTACAATTAATTTACCTAATTATATAATATGATATATAAATGTAACCAACCTGTGAAATAGTACCAAACGTTGTTCTTACAGTTGATATGGTTTTAGATAATCTTTCAGCACCATTTCGTAAAGCCCGTCTAGAATCAGCGGACACGTTTCCAAGACTCAAATTATTCCAACCACGTTCAGTAACATCTTTCTCTTTCGAAGTTTTCTGTTTGGAAGACTCATTAGATTTGTCTTTGTCGAAACGATCTTGAAGACGTTGTCTAAAGTTCTTAGAAGTACGTATCAATTCTGGCGAATTTCGAACACTTAAAACCTCACGATGGAACGTGAACGAGACGCTACGAGAATCAGGACGCATTTCAAAGTTATTATAATGTTCTTAGTCTCACGATATTCTTTTTGGAATTTAATTGAAAATTAGATATTTTTAATGTTAAATCAAAGTATTACTTTACTTATGATTTCATTAACATATGTAGCTGTTACGAAGAATACTTTAAATATCCGCATTCTCTCTCTGAAATGAAGCGTCGTCGGAGCTCGTTGCTAACCGTTGCTACTGACAAAACATCGATAGATGCTGACTATGTATTCATACCTCGATGCAACTCTCGCATATCTCGAAAGTACGAAATAAATAATTTGTATTAACCTATATTTCCTTAACTTTTCTTTATTTAAATAGTACTTTATATATTAGCCTACTTTTATTTATTGATATATTTATTTATTAGATTATTAAATGCATATTTTCATAATTAAAAAGATTTCTCATTGTCGATTTCGTATTGAATTTTCCGCTTTCTCGACAAATTGAAAGTCAGTTCGGTAAGATGGCGCTACCTTCTCTCTCTCTTTTTTATCTCGATAGAGAGATATTCGTTGTTATTTACATCTGCGATTAGTAATAATTAAATGTCTAGAAATTTATATAGACAACGAATATTTAAAACATCAAAATACTATATTTTACTTTGATAATTTATTTTAGTGATCTTTCACGTAGTTTAAACGTGCAATGTATTGTGTTTTTGACCTAAATTTCGGTTTAATACCAAAAAATGTGTTACGTTTCCAAATAAATGAAGAATGGATGAATAATAAACATTTGGAATGGGCATTTTTTAATAAGAATATCGATATTTTTCTTAACACATTAATACGTGGAAAATAACAAGTGTCTGTTAAGAGCTGGCCGAATAATACGAAATTAAGTATATATCCTCAAAATGAGTTATAATAAGAAAGTATCATATTTTTACAATCCGGATGTTGGAAATTTTCATTATGGTCCTGGACACCCAATGAAACCTCATAGATTGTCCGTCATTCATAGTTTGGTTCTTAATTATGGTTTACATAAGAAAATGCAAATATATCGTCCCTATCGTGCAAGCACTCACGATATGTGCCGGTTTCATTCAGACGAATATGTAGAATTCTTACAAAGAGTTACACCACAAAATTTACAAGGATATACAAAATATCTTAGTCACTTTAATGTAGGAGATGATTGTCCTGTTTTCGAAGGACTATTTGATTTTTGTTCTATGTATACTGGAGCATCTTTGGAAGGTGCTACTAAATTAAATAACAATTGTTGTGACATAGCAATCAACTGGAGCGGAGGTTTGCACCATGCTAAAAAATTCGAAGCATCAGGATTTTGTTACATAAATGATATTGTAATAGCTATTTTAGAATTATTAAAATATCATGCTAGAGTATTATATATAGATATTGACGTTCATCATGGTGATGGTGTACAAGAAGCATTTTATCTTACTGACAGAGTCATGACTGTTTCGTTTCACAAATATGGAAATTATTTTTTTCCTGGAACAGGAGACATGTATGAAATAGGAGCAGAAAGTGGCAGATATTATTCTGTAAATGTACCATTGAAAGAGGGTATAGACGATACATCTTACGTACAGGTATTTAAGCCTGTAATCTCACATGTCATGGAGTTTTTCCAACCAACAGCAATTGTATTACAATGTGGTGCAGATTCTTTAGCAAATGATAGACTTGGATGTTTCAGTTTAAGTACTAAAGGTCATGGAGAATGCGTGAAATTTGTCAGAGATTTACATGTACCTTTACTTACTGTTGGTGGCGGTGGTTATACTCTTCGTAATGTAGCACGTTGTTGGACATATGAAACATCTTTACTTGTTGATGAACAAATCAGCAATGAATTACCTTATACCGAATACTTAGAATATTTTGCACCAGACTTTACATTACATCCTGAAGTTGTTACAAGACCAGATAATGCAAATAGCAAACAATATTTAGAAGCAATAACAAGGCATGTTTATGATAATTTAAAAATGATACAACATTCACCGAGTGTTCAAATGCAAGATGTACCATGCGATGCATTATCGCCAGAAGAAGAAAGACAACCAGAGCCTGATCCAGATTCTAGACAAAATGCACAAGACACGGATAAAATAATTGAGCCAGCTAACGAATATTATTCAGGTGATAAGGATCAAGATAAAATGGATGTCAGTGAAACATGATGAAAATAAAAGAAATCTAATTCTATGAATGAATAAAAACGAAAAAGTCAATTGTAACAACTGAAAAATTACAGAAAATTATATACTGTAATATAGTCACATGTTAACTGTAAATAATTATTTTGATTATACAGTCTAATACACTTATTTTTAATTATCTAACGATTGTACTATAAAATAATTAAATTATATCTTTTATCTAAATGAATGTTATTTTTTTTATGTCGCAAATAACATAATATGGTGAAATTAAAATAAAGAAAAAAAATATAGTTTTTTTTAAATATCCATATATCAGGCAAGTTTATTGTTTTATATCAGACAGCATATTGTCTATATTAATATAACAACGACGACAAGGACGATATTAATATTAGCGCTAATGATAAGAACAATAACGATAACGTCTGTATCTCTGTATCGAGGCTACCTTCCTATATCACAGAGAACTTAGCCTTTAATCATTTCTTTTTCTTTTTAATCCTATCTCATTCAGTAAAATAGAACATAAACAATCTCTTCTAATAATATGCTGCTTTGCTTCATAGTGGACTAAACATGACTAATGCAATAAATTAGATATCTTAAATTAAGGCGCTTAGTTCTGTACATCGTTCATAAATTTACAAAAGTATTTCGAAAAATAATCCAAGTACAAAAATACAGTATGAGGAACGCAAATACTTGACATTTATTATTTGCAAATATGTAAGACTCTACTATGTAAACATGTATTTTCGCATTTGCAATACAGCCTGTTGCAATGCGTATAGCATAGTTCTGCCAAGAAGACACTGCAAAGCACAGTTATATATTTATTATAGAAAGTCGTATGAAGTTTGCATTTAATTTTTTATATATATATATATATCTTTCCTTTTATATATTTATATGTATATATATAAAAGGTATTTGTTTTATACTTTCGTTAGATTTAAATATCCATATTTCTTGGTTTTTAACTATACATAGTATGTATGCGTACACATGTGTAAATAAGTTTTCAGTCTCATGATAAAAGCAATTCCATTTGGTGTGTAGTCTTCCATCGAATTCTCTGTATGCTTCAATAGATCCTTTCACATAAAGCTATATATACAGTATAGGCAGTGCTCTAATCCAGCAATAATCAAAAATTCGTATAAAATTGTGTCTTGCAGAATTTAGTTGACTAGATGCCGTTGTTCTTGATCACTCAAATAAGTGTAAGAGGATTCAATGGAAAAGATGATATAGCTTGATCTTTGATAATGACCACAATTACGTTTCAAAATGTTTATAAATACTAGTCACATATGTCATGACTTGTTGCCAATCAGGTCGTTCCAGTTGACACATTTCTCCTATATTCTGTGAAGAAAGAAGATTTATAATTATTGCTCGCAATAAATTCTTAATTTATTCATATTTTTACATTTCCTTTATCATTTCATTGATTATAAAAACTTATGGATTTTTTATTCTTTTTTTTTAACTTACCAAAGTAGTAGGTATGCCAACACTTTCAGCTGCAGAGAATGCGATGGAGAAATTTTTTCTTTTTTCGGTAGGCGTTAAAGTATCATACGGTACTTTATATGGAAGATACGAATGAAGAATAGCACAAAGAGCTAAGCCATCATTCCAAGAACTGCTAAAATTAGTTATATCGATATTTCGATAGCCTAATGTTTTGTTTTGACACCACTTAAGTAATGCATTTCTCTTTGAACCTCCATTCTTGATTAAACCGCAAAGAGGATCTTTACGTTCTGATAAATCTGCCACACTATTTCGACGAACAAAATCAATAGCCTTGACATTTAGTGCAGCAGAATCCAAAAGTTCACCAGGACTTAAAACCACAGGTACTGCTGATTTTGTTTCTGTGTTAAGGAATTGGAAGATAAGATGGTTGAGTAAAGTAAATTTATCAAGCTTTATTTGTTACATGTAATGTGAAGCTATTTATCTTATGTAGTGTATATATAAGCAGTGTAAAAATTTGATGAAATAATAGAATGCAGAGTATAATGATTCCGATGAGATAACAATATTTCTACATTCAAAATTACCATAGAAAAATTACAGGAAATGACAACATAATAAATAAATAATCAATCAAATCACCTTTATTTATATGAAAAAAAAAAATGAATGATAAACATGCAATTACGTGAGATATATTGAAGCGCAGAAGAAAATGAGATATGAGTGTTCATTCTTTTTTTATTTTTTAAATTAAAGATTATCCTTTTTGTAGCTTAAGTTACATATAAAGCCAAATACTCAATGAAATTAAAATTTACAGCCAAAAGGTTTACGTCTTCGAAATGATTACTAATACATATTAAAAAAAAATTGTCTACATATTAAATATCTAAACGCATGAGTACTGAAAAATAAATGAAATAGGATCTAAAGAAGCATAAATATTAGAATATATAATAAAAGCAGTTTTATGAATTAAAAAAGCAATTTGTGTCCATTATACTTGAAGTTATATGGTAAATTACCTGATAATGGTTTCCTATTTATAGCCGTCTGTGTTTTATTATTATTTGATGAATTAGATGTACAAATTAAATTGTTTATTTGTTGCTGATCTCTTAAAGGAGATTTCAGTGTCATTATATCATTTGTTCCAATAGAATTCAAAGATGACGTTGAACTGCTGCGGCTTCCAGGTCCTAATACAAAATAGATGAAATAAGCAATGTATAATATGAGAATAATAGAGTATAATGAAAGAACATATAAGACATACCAGCTTTAGCCTGTTTTGTGGCATTTTCAATACTTTCTATTAGACATTTAACAGATAATCTAGAATCTTGGCGCGAAATATTAGCCTTTCTTACACTTGTTAAAACACACTGTTGTGTAGTTTCCGTTGGTGTACTTGCTGGCCTTGGAGGTGGCTGTTGTACAACTTTTTGATTTGCTGAAAAATCGACCCGATCTATTCAAAAATATTCCTTGATTACAACAAATTTCAAAATTTAATTTGACAAAACAAAGCAACAAGCAAAACAAATAATATGTATGAAATAAAGCGCAAATAATAGAAAAATTGTTTCTGGGGGAAGGGGAAAGAAAGAAAAATAATTAAAGATAAAAATAAATAAATGTACAATATTATAATAAATCCCAAGACACCTAAAAAAATTTGATTTTTAAAGGATAACAACATAAAGCAAATAGTTTTAAAAACACAAGAAGCTAACAACAATAAGTGGATCAAGAAGGATTAGACATATATGTAATAACTTGAAAACCTATAAACACATTTGGGGCTAGCATATAAGATATTAAACTTTCTGTATTCATGGCTAGCTTATAAACGAGGACAAACAATGAGTCGAGTTTTGCAGTAAAAGCAATCAATCATTGTTCCACACTATAGTAGCGACTTACGGTCGCAAGTTTTTCCTATTAGTGAACGTCGACCCGCTCTCAGTTCCACATCTTCTATGATAGTCTCAAATTTGTCTCTCAAGGATGATGTGCGACCTATCGCTCGATCCTTGCTTAGCAAGGAAAAATTAGTATCATTTTGCGATACATCTGATACAATACCCGCACTATAATTGCCACCGTTCGCTGATGTTTTTCTAATAACATGACTGTTACTGACTTGTATCTTTTTATCTTCTATATCATAATCCGCTTGGAAATTCATTCTTAAAAATTTTAAACGTTTCAGACGATTAGCTTCGCATAGAGCTAGATATCTGTCACTTTGTAAATCATTGTATTTGGATATATCTTTAAATGATTTTTTTAACATTCTAGTAGGAGAATATTGTTCGGATGTTTGATGAGTGCTGTCTCTTAAAGTATAGGCTGAAGTTCTACTTGATGTGTATGATGGTGTTATAGAATGCATCGTATTGCAAATAGGAGGAGATATAGGAATATGCTTCATAGAAGACATAGATGGATAAGAATTACGCTTTTCTAAATAGTTACGTTTTAGATATTGAAAAGATTTCGATTTGTTAAATTCATAAATTGATTTTCCTGTACTCTTTCTTCGACAATTCAAAGAATCTACATCTTTGAATTGATCTTTTTCTAAATGAAATTTGGTAGAAATATTATTTGAACTGTAATTGTTATCTTTATTCTTGATGGGAATCGTAGTTATTTTTAATTTTGTTTCAATATTCCTTTGTCTGTAAATGGATGCATGTGTATTCGTATCATACGTTGAACGATAATTACATTTTACAGGAGATTTTTCACTATTATTAGTAGAAATATTATTTTGTTTTTCCTCATCCAAATTAGATTGATTTTTATTGGAATTTTTTTCTTTTTCTGTTTTATTCTTCACTTCATAATCAATTATTGGAAGAGATTCGTAACTTCTATGAGTCTTAATATTATCATTGTTATGAGTTATTCTATAGAAATCAAGATTATCTAATGAGGTAGAAAAATTTTTATGCCTTAAATAATTGTTCATATTCAATTTTGGTCTATACTGTATATTATCCAAAAGTGAATCAACTATTTCGCTACTCGGTTTGGATTCATATTTTTTTAAAAATAATCGTTTCTTTTTATCGGTCAAGTTAATTTCTTCCATTGAATTATTTTCTTCCGAAAGTTCGTACGAGGAGTTCTCTTTATTACCCATCGTAAGAATATCTTTGGTCACAGTTTCTTCGAATATCGGTAGATTTTCCATAGAAGATTTTTCACTAGGAATTTCTGAGATTGAATTTGAATCAGTTTCGTTAAGAATTTTATTTGTACTTTTTTGCAATAACTTGCTCATTTCAGGATCTACTTCAAATTTGAGATCATCCATTGAAGTGTCGATGTCGGAAAATACATAATTTTTAGGTACGAAAAATCTACTGTTAGAAATATTAATGCCATATGAATTTTGATCAGCAGTTTGAATTCCTTTAATACTTTTTAATAGAGAGCTTTTAGAAGTTATATTTTGATCTATGCTAGGTGATTTAGGAATATAAAGTTTATGATGATTATTCTCATTTTTTAAAGTCTTTTCTATATCCATATTCGTACTATTATTTATCCCCGAATATAGTTCTCTCTCCTGGATATTTAAAGGTTTTTTAGTAGATAATTTTTCAGATAATTCTTCATTGACATTTTCTTTCGACGAATCTACAATCTTATTTTCTAATATACTTAGTCCCGTATTCATATCAGGGCTTCTTGTTTTTATGGGAGAAGCTGGACAAAATTCGATCTCTTTACCAGACATTAATTTTTCGTCTACTTTAATAACTTCTTTGACAGAGCATGGACTGCCTAGATCTGTTTCATCTTTAGATAACTTTGTAATATTTTCTTCTTTTGTTGTATCGATAGGAGTAAGCTCGATATATTTATTTGTTAGCTTGTATGAATTTTCTTTGATTATTTTTTGAACAAAATTAGTAGGTGGTATGTGTCTTCTTATTTCATAAGGACGTTTTGTAATGGTACGTCCACGTTTCAATATTATGCTAGTCGGTTTTCGTTTACTTCTGCTAGTAGTATCAAATATTTTATTGTTGGACACTGTGGTATTGCCTAATAGTGTGTAGACATTAAAAAAAAAAAAAAAAAAGAAAAAAAAGAGAGAAGAAGCAATAAATTAATAACATATAATTTACGTAACTCTTCTGCTTATGTAAAGGAACAAAATAATTTTTTCCTTGTAACAATTATCGTTTAGTGAATATATCCGAATCCAATTTGAGGAGAGAATTACTTTACATGTTATATTCGAATATTATATTTGTTGAAGAATTAAAGGTACTTATCTTACCTTTATTGAGTTTATCTAGTTGAGCCTCTAATGATCTTAGTTTATCTCTTTGCGTTTTGTTTTCCAGAACCACACGTTCTAATTCGCTTTGGGCCTCAGTTTTGAAGTCATTCGCAACTCTAACAGTCATAAGTAAATCCGTCTGGAATTGTTCCCACTCGGCACTTTCTTCTTGTCTCAATTTACGTTCCTCAGCCAAAGCACGTTCCAACTCGTACTGATGAGTTTGTGCCTCGCGTTCTCTCCTTTGTGCTTCGCTAAGAGCAGCCTTCAATTCTCTTTTATCTTCTAGATGTCGTTGACATTGTGTTTGTAATTCTGCTAAAGAATCTCTTACTAGTTGTAATTCTGTACTGACAGAAAGTCGCTCGTCTTTCAATTGATTTAATCTATATTCCAAGTCGTCAATAGCCGATTTAGCATTATTTCGAGCAACCTATAAATTCATTTACGATGTATTATTTATTTTGTATATTTATTAAAACAAATATTCATACACTACTAAAATCATACCTTGTATTCTTCTTGAAGTTGAGAATATTGATCCCTAAGACGATCATGATCACAATGTGAACGTGCTAGTTGTTCTTGCAAAGCTGCTGCTTGTGTTTCTAATGTATCCTTTTCACGTCTAGCAGCATCTAATAATTCGTCAGCTTCGCTTTTATTTTCTACTTGTCTTGATTGCTCTAATTCTTCTATCTTAGCTCTGGCATTATCCAGCAAGGTAGCTAATCTGCTTATTTCTATGCTTCTGTTTGCACCTTCTTGACGTGCTTCTGCTAATTCTACATCTAATTGTTTACGTTCTATATTGACTGTTTCTATAGTAGATTCAAGCAAATTGACACATTTTCTTAATCTCTCTGCTTCAGTGGCATTCGCATCGGCAGTTGTTCTTAAATTTTTCAATTCTGATGTTAATTCTTCTTGCTTCTGAAGCAAAGCCTCTCGTTCTTCTTGAGCACTCTAAAATATAAAAAATACAATGATAACATATTGATCGATATATAACATAGAATAATTTTATGATTGGATAAATTGATATGTATATTTACTTTTAACAAGTCAACTAATTTTTGTTCTCTTTCTGTGTTATACCCTTTAGAAGATTCTTGAGGTTCTTCTTCTCTTAATAAAAGTCCTTGTAACGTATCAACTTTAGATCTTGAATCTTCAAGTTTTTCTGTTTGTCGACATAATGATTCCAAAAGAACACCCTTTTCTTCTGTTAATCTTTCATTATCAGCTTGTAATTCTGTCAGTTGAGCCTATAAACAAATGAACACGTTTAATATACTGTTTCATCAGTGAAATATCATTTTGAAAATGATTGATTATACATACTTGTAAATCGCTCAATTCTTGAATAGTTGCCTGTAGCTCTTCATTAGTAGAATAATGCGTTTCTTCCATTTGTAGTATTCTGTCTTGAAGACAAGCCACTGAAACTTCTGATATAGAGCTAGAGGAATGTTTATCCCAATCCGGAGTCGTGCATTGCGCATTATCTTGTGATATATTTGCATTTGGCGTACAGCTATCATCTTGAGGTATAGCAATCGAAGCTGGTGCAGAATTATGAAGCCTTGATGCATCTAATAGCAGCTGTTGCTTCTCTGAATCAGATAATGGAGAGTGAGCTACATTCCTAAGACGGGCGCGAAGAGCTTCATTCTCTTCTGTAAGGCGATCTAACTCCAGACTATGCTGCTCCTGTAATCGATATGTACTCAACGTTAAACGAAAGTTGAAAATTGAAAATCGAACATCTATCAAATATTGTAACAATTAATAGAAGAATTTGGAATTAGTTTTTAAATCTTCATTGCAATTTATATAAAATATTGAGGATTTAATTTAAATCATTAATAAAAGGAAACTGCTAAAAACATTAAAGGAAAATACTGATTGTTGATAGTCATGTTTTGATTGAAAATAATTATAAAAATGGATTAAAATGAAGATAAAAAAATAGGAAAGTTCATTTGATTTTTATAATAATAGTAAGGATAACTGTCAATCTTGCAGGTTAGGTTCCATGCGTTATAATATATCTTCTTCTTCCTGAATGCTGATCGATTAGATAATGAATGAAAGATGGAAAACATGTTAATGTACAATAGAAAATGATTGTTCATATTACCGACGGTGCGGAAAAGCAACGTTTTTTCATATCGTTCTCAGTGATTCCCGTTTAGAAACTTTTTCTCTTCGTAAACATCCCCGCATTTTACGCCCTCTGCTTGTCTTCTAATAAGCCGACTTTCTCACTATCCGTTATTTTAACGGACCGTTAAACTATCGTGTCCGTTGGGAATAAAAATGTGCAAAGCTTACACACGCGATTCTAGGAGATTCTCGACGATTATCGTATTGCATTAAACTGATTTCAAAACCGTATTGTTAATTAAATCTTCTTAATGTCCTATATTACAATCAAATTTCAAAAAGTTAGGGGATGCTTAAATTTGTAAAATGAAAAATATTTGAATAAGTTAAACGTTAAAATACCCCAACAAAATTATTTCATATCATTATTACAAAAATTAATATGCAATTTCAATCGTATCGAGAATATAAAAATAGCAACTAATAAAAAGGGAAAATGAAAATTTTAACGGAAGTCATGACTAATTTTTTGATTCTTGTAATGATCCAATAAGACAGAGGCTTCCGAAACTTTTATAGATCAAGACCCACTTTTGAAAAGTGTCATTTTTCGCGACTCACGCTTCAGGAATCTCAACAATAAATATTTAAGCGCCAGGGGCTGCTGCGTCAGGGCTGCGTCAGGGTTACTTTTATAAGATTAGTTCGTTCTGGTTATATTCCAATTATATTTTGACACATCACCGTGTCATACAAAAATATCTGGGATATTTGAAGCTTCGGTTCATTCTATAATTACGTACTATACAAAATTCTCGAATTTATACGACTTATACATGGATAATAATAATGACGATAATGAATTTATTTAACATTTATCATTGATTATTAATATGCAGATCGATCGTATCATTTGTAATGATGTAACACATTTTAATCTTACAGATCCAACTCGATCTCTCGCGATCAAGTATACGTATATATATATCTGGGTACACCTTGTATGTTTTCCTTGTAAGGTCGGCGACGTTATGCAAGGGGTGGGGATTACGAGGAAGGAAAGAAAAGGGAGAAGAAACGAAGACCACGTGAGGAAATTTCGTGAGCCACGTGATCATCATTATTATCATCATCATCATCATCATCAAGACAATAAGGACTGTCCGAGTTTAAGAGGAAAAAAGAAACAAATAACATATATATAAAGAGTTATATCGATTGCGATTTCACCGAAGAAGTTGTTCGATGTTTTTTCAATGACTTTTTTGTCCTCCTATCTATCGATCTTGTTAACGTTTAATTACAACCAACTAGAATTAAAACCGCTAACGCGACTTTCACGTCGACAACATTAATTAATCCCCAATTAATTCGTCAACATTCTGTCGTTGTCTTATAACTTTCACCGCAGCTTGTTTCGCGATCAATTTCTATTATTTTTGTCTTTCTTTTTTCAGCACGTATTATATCTTTTCTTTGAGAAACATTTAAGGAAATCGATCAGAGTCAAACTTTTGTAACGTCTACGAGAGCTAGGACACGTCATTGATAAAATAAAAACCCAAATAATCTTCAAAATTGTGTTTTATCAAAGATATTTTAACGATCATTGTAAATAATTGTTACAACTTTAGGAATTATTAAACGAATCATATTTATATAGTCAAGAGATTATATAAATATCCTAATTTTATTGAAATTAAATCTTTAGACCAAGATCCTTAACTGCTTTCAAATGAATAATCATTTAAATATAAGATATAAGAGAATTTTCTTTTACCTTGAGAGAGGCGAGTTCAGTTTTGAGCTCGCGTAGAGATTGAGCGTCAGTAGATGCTTCCCTTAGGTCAGCCTCAAGCCGGGCACGATCCTTTCGTAAGATCTCGATTTCCCGTTCCAGCTCCTGCATCCTGGACCCCTTAGCGGGTCCCTTGTGATGCTGTTGCTGATTCTTGGCGTTGCTCTTGGGAACTTCTTTACCGATCGAACTCCAGTTTTCTGTCGATAAATTCTCAGTTTTTGTTTCGAGCGAGGCGGCGCTCGGGGCCTGACGCAGGGGGACCTGTTGCTGTTGTGGTTGTTGTTGTTGTGTGCCCTGCGTCGATTGCTGCTGCTGCTGCTGCTGTTGTTGCTGCTGCTGCTGCTGGCTTTGCTGTCCTCTGCGAAACAGCGATTTGAACTTCATCATGGTCGACTACTATATGCGCTCTCGATTCTCAAGTTCTTTTTCGAAAAATGAAGACACATTATTTTCAACGACCCTGAGAGAGGACCTTTGTTGTTCCCCCCTCCCCTACACTCCCCCACTCTTTTCAAGTAAGGATGACGCACAGGGGCCTGAAATTTGCAGGTTCTTTGCACTTTTACTTTTCAACGCGCAATACGTTTCTTTATTGTTCCTTTTGTTTTTTTCTCTGCGTAAGGCACAGTGTCGTGGTGGTCACTTGTTGATTCTTGGTTCAACAACTGACCTGGCCGATGATGTAGATAAACACTCAAGAATAATATCAAATAATTTTTGATGGGAATGCAATATCAACGTTAATCTCATCGCTAAAGATGGAAAAATCTTTTTCTTCTTCTTTTTTTTTCTTGTTTTGTCGAGATTGTGATAAACGATACCGAGTGACAAGAATTGTTCTCGCGGTTCATCCGTTCATCCGTAAGAGATTGTTATCTCCTGGTAAAGTATATCTTTTTTAAAAATATGGAAAAATAGAATGGGTTATTATAATGACAGTAACCCAGTCGACACGATCACAGACGACGTTACACGAGGCTGAGGATCGCCTCTCGCATCGCGTGCCACGAACCAAGAGAAGAATTCGAAGATTCGTGCTCGAGGCACGACCTCGAGCCACTTTTTTTTTTTTCCAAAGAGAAAGATACTTTTTAACCGTTCATATATGTTCTATATTATCGTCTATCTATCGTAATTTTAGAGCCCTCACACTATTCACTATTCAGATAAGTTTTCACAGGACAATAACTATTTTTAAAAGGCCCATCATGGTCGGTCGTTGCATCGCCCTGTCGTCACAGACAACGAGTACCACTTGTTGCACGCGTCGTAACAACAGCCTCGCGATCCGCCGAACGTCTCCGCGATAGTTCCAAGTGAATGCAAACGCATTCTCGCGCACCTTTCTTTCTATCTATGTATATCTAATTTAACGCGCAAAACAAATTCATTCTTTCGTTAGGTGAGAATCTCTTCGTATGAAAATTAGGATGATTGGAACAAAAAAGAAAAAACTATAATTGATAAAGTTTCTTTCTCTTTCTCTCTTTATAAATTTTGTTATCCGTATTTTATCTGCTACTGATTTTATCTCGTAAAGAGAATAAGAAAAGAAAAAAAGAATCACGATGCAAGAGAGAATAAGGAAAAAAATGTACGATAAAGATTTGAACAGACACACACCGATCGACGGTGCATCGGGCACTGAGCGCAACTCAGCGGCCCTGCCCCCACCATTTGGTTTCTTTACCCCTACCCAGTGTTATATACCATCAGAGCGGGCTCGTTTCTACGGACCCGAGCGGGGCCGAAGGGCCACGGACTTGAAAAATGGGCTCGGTACTCTCTTCTTGCCTATCGCACGAAAGGGATCTCTCTCTCTCTCTCTCTCTCTCCTTTCTTTCTGTATTTTTTGATTTTTTATTATTTCTTCCTCCTCCTCCTCCTCCTCGTCTTTTTCTTCTTCTTCTTCTTCTTCTTCTTTGACTTGATAACGATTCGTTCAGGAAGAAATGTCAACGATCTCTGTGTATTTTTTTCTATGGTCATCTCGATTATTTCGAATAATCTTTATCTTTTTGTATTAGCTGGGAAAATGAAATGATGCAAGATGCCGAGATAAGGAAAAATCTTTCTCGAGGGATAACGCTGTTTTGATCTGTAGGTACACCGGATTTGATTTGATTGGAAAGCGTTCGGAATTGCCTTTTGTGGGAAATGCATTCTTCGTGAAGAAACTGAAAACAAGTTGAGTCGAGTCGAATCGTGTCGTATCGTGTCGTATCGTGTCGTATCGTGTCGTGTCGGATTCTGGTTTTTATTACGAGAGACCGTGCTCCTGTGTCCTTTAGATCTTTCTCCGATAAAATGATTTTATTCGTTCGACAAAAATACTGCGCCAGTTAAATTATTCGCGCTTCGTAGCCTTGTCGTTGTCACCTACTTTTTAATTCGAGTTCGTGTACACGTTGCTGTTGCTTAATTCTTTGAGAAACGTGGATTGATTATTCTTATCTCGAAAATCGGATGATCGTTTCTATTAATTTACTAATTAAACTATATTCTTCTCTGATTACTCCATTGAAATTAGTAAGTATAGATTATACGTTTGAACGTATTAATAATATAAATGCTAAAGCTTTTTCTGGTAGAGTCATAATTATTTATTAAATTTATTCACAAATGATCTAAATTATGTTTTAAACTCGATACCGAGTACCCAATTCTTTGACTCGGACGATCGCACGATCGATGTCGATACAATCCTCTTGATTTTCAAGGGTGGGAGTTAATTGGCTCGAATTGGTGGGGTAAAGATGATTCGCGTTGGGAACGGGTACGTATATACTTACATGTGTATATATATATATATATATATACACAAGTATATAAATTGTACGTGAGGATGGTTTGGTGTTCCGGAACGAAGGGAAAGGGAAGCAGAAACAGCAGCTTAAAGGAGGCCACGGAATCCGCAGACGTCTTACCGTCGACCAGTTTTCTCATACGGTCGACATATGGCATATACATGCTATCTATATATGTATATATATATGTATATATGTATGAACGGAACGGCAATGCTGTCCCGAAAAGAACTTCAAGATGCGTTGGCTTTCGAACGAACACGATGACGATGCGAAATGAGTTTCAGAACTGAATTAACTTTGCTTCTCTTCTGGTACGGTTTTAAACTCTCGATGGATTCACGTTAAAATATTTTTCAAAAAACAAAGATACCACCACAATCTATACATATATACTAAACTAACTCTGGCTTTACTCTCATTTAAACTTAACCCTTGGAGGAAAGATCTACTATATTCCATGTGTTAGTATGTGTTATATTGTGAATACAGGATATTGTATTTACGGCGAACTCTCTTTCTCTTTTTTCTTTCTTTCTATTAGTCTGTCTGTCTGTCTGTCTGTCTCTTTCTCTCTTTCTCTTTCTACGGTCACGTAGAAACGCAGGTAGAAATTGCACGTGCAAACGCCAAACCTGTCTCCAGAGTCGTAGAACTGGTAAAGCTGTCTTATGAGGTTTTTCTGTCGAACTCGCCGGAAATACGACACTCTCAACGATGGCGAATGCAAGCAAGGCCCGCCATTATTATCGTCGTCCTGTTGCTACTCGTCATCGAAGATACGTAGTACGTGTATAGATAAACAATAAATCCATATAGGATTATATATCTCTACGTATTATACCATATATCAACGACAAAGTATGTATGTACATATATATATATATTGAGTATAGGTATTATGCGCATGCAAACACGTATATGGTATATCAGTCGTGTGGTGAGTCTATTCGACACCGCAAAAAAATGTGTCAACGTTAGACGTGCATAAAAGCGAGTCGTCCATTCGCAAGATTCGCTACGAAACGATCTCGATGCGAATGGTGTCAACTTTCCTCTTACGTCGAACAGACTCCTTTTTTTTTTTTTTTTTTTTTTTATTTTAATTTATTTTTTACGCGTGCGATACACTTCGTCGTTGACAACAACGAAAAATGAAATTATTTAAACTATAATGACAATATTGTACTATTGCGAACGGGGTCGGGGAGGGTTGAGAGTTGATAAGTCGATGATGCTAAAAAAAGAAAGTATTCAAGGAAATTCTTTATCGAATTCTCTGATTCAGAGATCCCTATTGACGATTCTCTTATCATCCTTCTTCAGTTGAATCGTTGCGTTGATACAATAATCATTATTATTTATATCTTCATTGATAGTCAACGTGCCGTGCGTCATACAAATATCTTCGTGACCGATTGTACGATGCAGGTGGTACATTTTAAAACGAAACCTTGCTAATCACATTTCTTTGTTTAGATTTATTAAGCCGAGAATAAGAGAGAAAGAGAGAAAGAAAATGACAGAATTATTTTACATTCAATTTTTGTTGATATATTTTCTTTCTTCTTTTTTTTTTTTTTTTATTAAAAATAAAAACAAAATCTAATAAAACGTGACTATAATCGGATTGATTTTACGGACGAGATTTTACACACGAATACGGAGTTCGGATATACATAGTGAGACATAATGAAAACATCAGAAGATCTTTTTGATTACTTTCAGATGTGTGTGGTAAGAGAAAGAAAATAATGTTCTCTGTTTTCTCAATCCTTATATTCCTTGAAAAATATTTTCTAACTTTGGTTTATGTATATATTTTTCCTCTATATAATAAGAATGAAAAAAAAAAAAGAATGAGATAATTCGATATGAATCATAAATCATTCGAATAAAATATTAGATATCAATGCACACCTATTGCATGTGTATATTTTTGCAAGTTTATTTTTAAATAAGATTTCACGTGAAACTAAAAGGAGGATTTTCCCCCATAGGGATAAAAATCATTTCATCGTTTTTCTCCGCAGTGTTCCATTTTACAATAAGGGATAAAACCTTATCGAAACCTCGAAAGAAAAGAAAAGAAAAGAAAAGAAAAGAAAAGAAAAGAAAAGAAAAGAAAAAAAAATGGAATAGAAAAAGTAAACGGATATTTTTTTATCGCGATCGTATAGAAACGTTTCAAATTGTATCAATGACGTAATTTCGTCAATAAAAAAGGCAACTCGTATTACTGATAAGGAATATCTCGAGCGAAAAAGTAAGCGTTGTTGCTACCAAAATTCGCATTTTAAATTTGGAATCATTTTTATGATATACACTTTTCGATTCACTTTAGAATCTAACACAAGTGTGGCAGATATTTCAAAGAAAACCGAGGAACGAACATAATGGGCCCATGTTTACTTTGCAAATGATATTTAGCAAGGAAGGAATATAAGTATGCTTAGAAACTTAGTTGGTGGATATAAATAGGCGTTTGTAGGTAGCACGTGTGTAAACATTAAATTGTCCTCCTCTTCTTCTTCTTCTTCTTCTTCTTATTTAAGTTCTTTTTTATCATTCTTTTTTCTTTTTCTTTTTTGTCGGTAGGAAAATAGCCGAGCTGTCGGTCCTACTTGCGAAACCTTTTCGTTCTTCTATAAATTACTCTGACTACGCAATTTTCAATTAAAAATATTAAACATTAAGCAAGTCACAACTTAATTGGTGAACAGATAACAAAACAGATCCGACAATGATAATATATTTTTTTATGAAATCGATTATATGAAATTATCGTATATCTTTGTTTCTTTTTCTCTCGTATATATATTGGTAAGAAATCTAATGATTCAACTTAAAAAAAAAAATATTTTTAGAAATTACGTATCTCAAGTGAAAAAGAAAACTCGAAAGAGAATCTTTATCGTCGTAAAATGAAGGAGCTGTATTTCAAGAGCGGTCACGTTTCACATAAACAACAGTCGGGAGGATATAAAATACTTCAACGTTTCATTTTTCGTTGATAATTCAAGTTGAACTTCCAAGAGAAATGACAAGCGATAACACGAAGATCAAATTCGACGAAGCTTCTTCCTTTTTCTCTTTCTCTCTCTGTGTGTGTGTGTGTGTTCTCTATTTCTCTTTCTGTTTTATTTGGGGGTAGGGGAGTGACTCGTTTCTTTCCTCTCGACAAGAGAAGTCAATTGCCCTTGCCCTTTTTCTTCTTTGAGAACCTTTCCTCTTACAATTAGAGAACTTTGTCAGCGTGCGGGAGAGTTCAACGTTAGTTGACGAGCATTTAACCATGACGAACGTTGGTTTCTCCGTTGACGCTCTATTAACTTTAAAGTAGTGTTGAAATAAGGAAGCGCAGAGAGAAAGAGAACATAGTAAGTCAGAAATGTTGTCTCCACATTGCGAAACGCAAGAAAAATAATAAAAAGAAGAGACGAGTGGACAGGATAAAATGTGTGTTTGTTAAATTATCGATTTTTTTTCCTATTTCAATTTTCTTAATAGACAAGAAAAATATTATCGTAAGAGATATATCGTCTTAATGGAACAGAACGTATATAATAAATTATAATTCGATTATTCACTTGTTGAATAATGATATGTTATACTTGTAGAAAAATGTTAATCAAATAAAATATAAATAAGAAATTTAGCGAGTAACAGATGTATGTGTGTGTGTGTGTGATTTATAGTAATATTTCATTATTAATTATGTATATTTTTCCGTTATAGGAAGATGAGACGTCTGTATATATGTAAATGGAAAATTAGGCACATAATATATGCATGATAGTTATCGTTATCGTTACTGGTTGTTTTCTACCTTGTGAATTTTATTTTTTTACCCCATTAGGAAAATGAGAGGTCTACCGGTTTAGAATACAGTGCTCGCTCATTGACTTTTGATTCACTGGGTATGTAGGTCGTTCGCATCGTCCAAGTGGCACTCTCATTGTTAGAGTGGGTCGTCGGTCTCTTGAGAGTATGGTGGCCACTTAAAACTCTACTCTCTGTTGTGTTTAAGAAACGTCATGGTCGACTTCGCGTACTCCCTCCTTTTATTTCCTTGTGCAAACTGAATAAAAGGATTAGATTTAACAGAGTAATGAGAGAAGAAGTGGACGGTTATTGGACCAATGGGACGACGATTAACCAATGATCACAAATTAGCTATTATTTCGTATTAAATTGATGCGTGATTTCGTTCATTTTACCCACAACATTTATTTATTTTCTATTTATTTTCACACATTTTTCTATTCAACTTCTTTTATCATCAATTAGTTTATTTAATAAGAATTACGATAGAAATTGACTTGATCGTCTTTCTTGGTATCAATTAAAAAAATGCAAAAATAATGATTAATTTTCTATACAGTTAGAGAAATGCATACAAAGTAAATACACGCGCATGTACTTTCGTAATCGACTCGAGAAACAAGCACGCAGAAATGAACGTTTAGAAATATTCTATCGGCGTCTCTGGTGAATTTACTAGAATAGGTGTGGGATGCTTGTGGAATGCGATTCCTTAGGATTTCATCAGACGCTTGACTCTTTTTTTTTTCTTTTCATCCTTTTTTTTTTATTTTTTTCTTCTTCGGTAGGCTCTTACGAACGTCGTCGAAAGATATTTACAGCCTCCGCAGCCGTTTGCTGCTTTCATCGTGTGCTCGTTTTCTCCCAAGAAATCGCGAAATTCTACCATTCTTATATCTTTATATACTGCATACATGTACGTATATATGTACGTAAATATATGTATGTATGTATGTACATACATTGTATACATAGACCTTCGAAATACGATGAACGGCTTTGATTCTGTTAGGGAGTTCTTGTTCCACGAATGCAGTAAAAGAAAGAAAGAAAGAGAAAGAAAAAGAGACTACGAGATCGAAACCTGTTCGTGTCTCGAGCAACAGACAGACAGCTTCTTTCATCCCTCTGTTACTTCAGTTATCATCATTGCTACTTTTTCTCGCCCCCGAGTGACTGGACTCAAACGATGCATCTTTACTAACTTTCAAAGATACGTATTTCTGTGTTTGTTGCTTTGTATCTTCGTTACTCGTATGAAAATATTTCGATGCTAACATTGAACTTGACTGACTTTTCGAGTATGATTTAACGACGATGATCTCATTGCGAGACCCAAATAAAAAATATAAATAATAAAAATTGAATGTTACTCTAATTTTGTAAACCCTATAAACTTGTAATTTTAAACATATTATAATTAGTTTGTAAAATCATTTATGTACATTTGAGAAAACGTCTATCTACTGGTCTTACTATTTGACTATTATTTTAGTATTACTCAAAGTATAAGAATATTTGACGAAGACAGATACAAGGAAGTTAAGTACAAGATTGGTTGAAAAATAAAAAATATAAAAAAAATAAATCTTAAAGATCGTAGATAGGATATGGATATAGATCTTTTTATCGATCTCCTATCGAACAGTGTTCGCAAAAGTAGTCAGCGGAGAAAAGGGTACCAGAGCATCGGTTGGTTCGAGCTGCGTCTTGCAGGAGGAGACGGTCGGGGATATATACGCTTAATACCGTTTATATACACTGTGTGCCATCGAGAAATCGTGGGGAAAGGAGTCAGCATGCGAGTACGAGGTCATTGAACTCACGCAAAGCGCCGATGAACATACTTGAACGAGTACAAGTACGAGTACACGCGCGCGCGCGCGCGAGCACCCATACACCCAACCTTTTCTAGTTTTTCTTTTTGCCTCGTCCTCTCTTTCTAACTCTTTTTTTCTTTTTTCCCCTTATCTTTTCTTTTCGAGCAAGACACCAAGTAATATCGTCCATATCGAATAAATATATCATATGTTTATGTATTACGTGCAAATTTGTAATACTAATACCAAAAATTCTGTATTAATACGTTATATTAATATTTCTATATATTTAATAAACGTATTATAAACTATATAAATGTAAATATATATAATATTACATTTATATTAATATGGAATAATAATTTAAATTAATTTGAACCTTTTTTGAACATTAGTACGTCATATCGGAGATGACAAAAATAATTCATTAATCGTTCGTGTTGTGCATAATTTTATAAAATAAAATTAATAAATATTTAATCGTTTTACACGTGTATAGAAATATACATGTAGAAAAGCAAGAACATTGGAAGTATATAAATCGAGTTCAAAGGGTGTAACAAGATATTTCTAAATTTTCAAATGAATGGCGTCAAATTTATCAATTACTTTCTCAATACGTTCTGTTCCATATACATCATCGAATAATTATTATTGAATAAATAATAAATAATGTAAGTCATTTCTTTTTTAAATTCGATCGAAATTATTTAGTTTTTGTTTTGTTTTCTTTTTTGTCGAGCGAGAAAAAGGGGGAAACTCACTTTAACAGTTCAACCGATTTCGTCCTCGGCGACTTTTGAGGAGTCTTCGTCGTCGTCCTCGTCGTTGTCGTTGGAGTTGTCGTTGTTTTAGTCGGTGTTCGTTCGACTTTTCTCCCAGGCGGCCTTTTCGCGCTGAAAAGCAACGACACCGCGTCCGTTCTTTTTTTTCCAACTCCAGACGGCGGCGGCCTTGGCTCGAGCTTCGACCTGAAATTCAGAATAGAATCTTAAACTCTCGTGCTATTCTCTTTTTCTCTCTTTCTCTCATTCACCCCCTACCCTTCCCTTCCCATCCCTCTTCTTTATATACATTTTTATTTTTTTATTTTAGTTTTATTTTGTTTTTCTTTATTTACTTCTTTTCGTGCGAAAGTGGAACGCCAACCGACGCGCCGAGATGAACGCCAGCCTTGTTAAAACCCACACGCAAGAAAACGTATCTTTCTATATATATATATATGTGTGTAGAAAATTCATGTTTAACTTTTACATTTATTTCTATACGCATATTTTTCATTAGATCTGTCAAAACATTTTAATCGGTTAACAGATTGTTATTTTTCAATGTTACTTTATTTTTGTTCTTTCGAATTATGTCTCAATAAACAAAATAAATCAAATGGACAGGACGGATTGTCGACGGATTTCAAAATTTCTATTCGATGTTAGAGAAATCGTATATATATTTTTCAAATGATATATTTTATTTTGTTAGTGAATATCTTTTTTTTTTTTTGAAATATTTCAGGCTAATTCTTTTTTTCAGATTGTAATACTACAGGGAATTTTTTCACAGTCTTAAACAAAGTTAGTTTAAAAAGATTTAATATATGAATAGCATATATATTATATAATAAAATATGTAGATATGTTTAAAATATGTAGGAAGGAAAGGTCATTTTCTTACTGTGGTTTGATTTTTTTTTTTTTTAATTGTCGATTATATTTCGCAAAAGTGTTTAAAACGGTAATACAAACTCTCATTTTCATTTTCTGCGTAAAACGGAATCTTTAAGAAGGATCTCATTCATCGAAAGGAAGTGGAACAAACGTGCGATGGGGTTATCCTACGCAACATGCTGTTACGCGTTCGTCTAACGAACGATTATGTAAGATTGCAAGACGTGTAGGACGTAGGTGCATGATTTAACGCGTTCTCCTGTGAACAATAAAAGATGCTTTGTGTTTTTAGCATCTGCTGTTTCACGGAAAGAAACTAATTTTATTATAATATGTTTATCGAGCCAATCTTTGGGTAAGGCATTTCCTCAGAAAAGTTGCGATACTGCATTCCCTAAACTATTGTTTTCGTTAGAATAAATAAATTTTTATATAAATCGAAGTGTTACATCATCTCCCCTTCAAATGTACTTTTTTAAAAATAATATAAACGCGTGGAACGAATCAATCGAAATTAATTTATGCGTGCAAGTGTCTATTTGTTTTATATATGAGTTACGTAATAGTAAAAGTAGTGGATGTATTGAAAAATTAATGTACGGCAAATAATGAAGCCGTTGAAACGTCGACACGGTAAATTACGATTACATAACTGGATCATAAATCTTGTTTCTTTGGAACCGTTCTATTTCGAATGGGATCCATAAATTTTCGAACTTTATCAAATCTTTCAAAATGTCTATTTGGTTCTACGAACTTGTTACAGCTACCGTCAATCGATAAGCTGAGTTGCAATAGAGTGTTTCAAATCATAATAAATTTAGAATATCGTTGTACACCGTGTATGTACTTAAAATGTTAGAACAATTCTACTAATCGTATAGATAACAAAACTAGGTCTTACAAAGGTAAGTTAATTACAATGTACAGGGTGAGCTAAAAGTTTTTAGATGACTTGTTAAAATCAATTATTTGTGTTGAAATTTCATAGGTTTGTAGTTTAACTCTATCTGAAAAATAAAATAAATTTACGAAAAATGATTCATTTTGAAATGACTTATGAACTTTGCACGTATCCTTTATCTTTTAGAAAATTTGAAAAAAGAAAGTAAAAATAAAGTAATCGTACGAGATTAAAATTAAAAAGTTCGTTGAACCTGAATCGATTTGTCTCGCGTCACAATAAGTATTTTAATATTGACTCAACATTTGTTTATTGTCTTATTCTATTTTACATAATTTTCATAAAATATCACATCATCCATATATGGTATTTAAAGTGTGGTACTAGTACGAAAAGAAAAACTCATTATAAAATATCGATTTATCTATACTTTGAACCAATGATTATCATCGGTTTGATTTAGATATGAAATAGATAAAAGAAAAATGCATTTGTCTTTGACATTAATAATTAATACAAAGTCCACTAACAAGATTCAATTTCCGTGTGATCCAACGTTTAACTAGGTGATAATAAAAGACTCGTTTGGAGAGGAACGATCCTTCAAGTCTAACACGCTTTCGTCAAGTAAAAGAAAAGGTAGAATAAGAGAGAGTATAGAAAAGAGAATGAGAAGGAAAGAGAGAGAAAGAGACTCGATTCGACGAGTTTAGCGTATCGACCACTAGTTTAGTATATGTTGAGGAACGACGAGTTGATGAGGTCAGTTCGATCGCTGACCGCTGGTCAATGACCTCGTCTCCTCTCCCTTCCTCTCTTCGCCTATCATTTTTATTTCCTTTTTTTATTTTTATTTTTATTTTTTATTTATTTCTTTGACACGTTGAAGGGTGTTCTACTTTTCAAAATCTATCATCGGCAACACATTTTCTTTTTTCGCGAATTTACGCTTGTTTTAGTTTTATAAAAAGTAATTACGCGCGTTTATCGTAATTAAATGCAATAATTCTTATTTGCGTAAACGTGAACACAATATGTACAGTGGTGAAAAAAAGTATCGACATAAATAATAATTATTATAATCTGCTTGTAAAATAATAATTATTTTCATAGGGTCGTTAAATTTAATTCTTATGTAATATCAAGTCCGCATTCGAAATATTCCTCTTTCATATTTTATTACGCCTATTATCATCGTCAGCATGTCGTTGAAGTCTCCGAGAGAATTGGTTTTTACGAGAGAACACTGTCAACTCTTCTCAGTTCTAACGATTTAATTATAACAATTATGACTCGTGGCCCCCTGTTTCTCAGCTCGTTCGTCCTTGTCTGACGCTTGTTGGTGAACGTAATCGTGTCGTAAGCCGTGACGTTACTTATCTCCGTCTCTCGTAACCGAGTTTAATTTATCACTCGATATATATATTTATACATATATGGTATACACTGTCATCATCTTAGGAAAGTCGTGAAATGCACCGTTCACGTGTTATTACATTTTACCTGTTTACATTTTCATTCTTATCGATTATATTAAACAAAAATGCATAGGACCGTGACGTGTAACGAAAAAAAAGTAAAAAAAAAAATTCAAGGGGACACCCGGGTTTGAACCGGGGACCTCTCGATCTGCAGTCGAATGCTCTACCACTGAGCTATATCCCCGCTTGAAAGTTTCGCTCGGCGACTGCTACATCAGGGAGAACTGCATATGTGTATACTATATTATATTATTGTGTAATACTATTATATTGTAATAAAGGTCGAGAAAAAGGGTTAGAAATGACATGATTCAAATGATATTATCATTCTTTCTACTTGGAAGAGAACTTTATTAGTTACGAGCATGCGCGACAAGTTTTATTATTAGTAAAAGAAAATGAAGATGCTATCCCACGTGTTAAAAATGCTATTTTTTCTATACGTTTAGAATCTTATTTTTATTTGGTGTTAAAACAATGATTGCAGAATTAAACTTCATATTTAACCGCCTGCGCAGAATATCTTGAGCACAAGCGACGAAGAAATTTTTTCTGTCTCACTTCATCGCATATATCTTTCCACTAACGAGAACTAGTAATATAGTAATCTTATATGTATATGGGAACAACCAACAAGTTTAGTTTTATTTAACGTTTGTTATCTATGTAATATTTCCTAACAACATGTTACTTTGCGTGAAACCTGTTAAATGGTTATAATATATCATTTAGTTAAAACGGCAGTATATACATATATAAATATAATGTTACCAACTTAGAATATGAATGTAGTATCGAAGCTTGTATTTTCGAGTTATCTCGAGTGCGAAAGATAATCGATACTCGATACTCGATTGGAACACAATCGATCGTACCCCGAGCTTGACCGTTTAAACGTCTAACGGCCTCTTGGTATAGACAGATGCACCAATGCACTTCGCAGGTAGATAACGGAATTTCCGGAAAAATAATGGCACGACCGGTTTCCCGACACGTGACAGACAGGACGAGCTACTCCATTACGATTACGGTAACGAGCTTACCTTGAATTTTTCTGTTTCTATGCACGTAAGAACGTTTAACACGATTTAATGCGAATTAAATTATCCTTTAGATTCAATTCTCTACTATTTCATATATTTCAATAAATATATTATTCGATGAGAATAAATTTGCATTAATAATCGATATATTTTTGTTTCACGTGTTTATATATGTTTATATATGCATATATATGTGCATATGTTATAAGAGATATGTTATTTTTATACTCAATTTAATTTCAAATAAAGTTATACTTTTTGACCTATAAGAAAGCATTACGTAAAATAATGCTTAGCTCTTATTGGTTGCATTTAAATGCATCTTCGATGATGCACTTTGTTCGTAAAAAAAATATCGTTTCAAACTTTAAGGATATACTAGCGCCATCTGAGAGGATTAAGAATTAAATACTTCGAGATAGGTCGATAAAACAGATTCTAACGTGAAAATTCAATTATTCTTTTGTTTTAGATTGAAGTAAAAATTGTTGATAATTTGTTTATACATTTTTAGAATAAAATTAAAAGAAATTTGAAAGAAAAATAAGTCTTACTTATTTTTGGTCGAATTATTAATGGTCGATGTCGTGGTTCCGGTTGTACGTTTAATGGGAGCCCGCCCTCCCGAACCCACGGACATTCCGCTTCGAGCCTGAAATAGATATTAACATTGATTAAAAAAACAAATTTATTTAGCCGAATGAATTGTTTTAGATTAAAAGTAATAAAATAAAAAAAAAATATTCGTTAAAATCGTTTTATAAATTGGGAAATTATATAAATCGATAATATGATCTACAAAATAATTCACCCACACACATATACACACATACACATTTGTAAAATAAAAATGATAATAATCGTCGTTACACATTAGACGTATTACGTATAACTTTGTCATAGATGATATCAGCTTGTGTAATTATTTCCGCACATTGTAAGGAATGATTAATCGTTTCAAGATAAAAATACCTTTGGAAACATGATGATTTTCTAATGACGAGATTGTGCGGAGGGAGAAGTGTGAGATCAATTAACGTTCTTTTACATGTTTTCTTATTCTAGTTGAAAAACGTCACATTTGATAAATATAAAACTGTACATGAAAGAAAAGAAAAGAAACAAAATGGAAACACATAAAAAGATAACGAAGGTTAGATCAATTCTTCTTGTTGTTTAATGAAAAATGTCGGCTCTCAGATTTCTTTCTTGTGTAGAACTTTTGATTTCTCCGTACACGCAAATCCCCGATCTTGTTAAGAGCATGAACGTGAACACGCTAATGTTCTCAGCACGCACGATTGATTCTAACCCGAGATTATGCGAAATACAAAATGCACGAGAGCCTGTTGGAAGCGTCGAGTGCAAACGTAATTATGAAAACGAAGGACGACGATAGGGGAAACGTAACAAAAGAAGGGAGCATGTATTTTGAATAACAATCAAATGAACAGATAAAACAAAAAAGTAAAGATAGTCGATATTTTTTTGTTACTGTTATCGATAATCTCATAGGTATCGGTATAATGGGGTTTATCATTGATAATATAAGAATTTTGTTTACAATATATAAATAAGTGCATGGATTACAAAAAGAAATATTACCGTGTTTCCACCTAAAACTTCCCAAAATTGTTTGAACATATCTTTTAATATAGTTTAAGATCCTTCGATAAATCCTTGATACGTCGTTGAGTGAGATAGAGGCAAACGCACATGAATCGTGTACAATAGTACAAGATTAGAAATTCTAATTTCACTTATTTTACATATGCACCTTATTCGTCGTTCCCGATATAATCACTTATCGAAAGACGTTTACATCGACGATCAAAGTCGTTTGTTTTGGTACATTTTTGAAATTGAAAAATATTTCAAAGATTGAAATTCGTTTTATCGAAAATTTTGTACACATCGCTTTTATTTCACTTATTATTCTCGATTATAAAAGATCGCGAAAACACAGCTCGGTTTAATTTCACGTATGCGAGGTTTTAGAAAATTCAATCTCGCCGAAACATTTCTAAATATAATGAATGCACAATTTCACCGATTTCGCGCTACACTTTCTGAACGTACATACGCTATTACAACGTACATATGTGAACACCGACTGATTCGAACTGCGAAGATAAGAATTAAGTTCCTAGCGATAAGAAAGGAAATATCTTGAGATATACGCGCTTAAACGCGAGTAGTGTGGGCAACATATGTTATACACACATAGAAATGCATTCGACCATCGAGTTGTACGTCAACGGTTAGTAGAGTGGAACGTAAATGGGGTATTTTATTTCGGTAAAAGATACTATAAATAATAATATATCTCTACAACGTATATATAAATATAATAGGTATAGTTTAACAAAAGAAAAGAAATTAATTATCGCGTGTTAAACGTTCCCATAATAATTTGTATCTAGGAGAATTGAAATTTCGCGGCGAAAGGTTTCGCGCGCGAATATTTGAAATTCGAATACGCGCTCGACTTCAAGATGTCCTCTATTTCATCCCCTCGATCCTGTAATATGACGGGATATGATGACACGTTCAAGAGGAGGGGAAAAACATAGTAGCAATTTTCGCGAGGTCTAATACTTAAAGCGAAAGGGGCAACCGATCGGAAGGCGGCGTCCGTACGCGTCGTACACGCGTCGTGTGTACCTGCGAAGGTTCATCGAACCTTCTGCTGCCGCGCATACGGGTTCTTGGCCAATAATAAAGATGCACGCCCGGTACGTAACTACGCTTCGTACATACTTACATACGTTATATGTAAGTAAAGAGCACAAACTTGGACACATTTTATTATTTGAATGAGGAAACAAAATATATAATCCGAATATGTTACATTATTTTATTTCGAATAATAGATATTTTCATCATATATATACGAGATTAATGAAATATTTTTAAAAGAGAAAAAAGTGTTGCAAAGGAAAATTTAATGGGAAAAAAGAAAAACTGCATCTTCTTCGTTTATATACAATAAATATTGTTGTTCGGATTTTCTCACGCATAATCCCAACTCTGTATGCGAATGTATCATGACTTTTATATTCCCACATGCAAGTATATACGAAAGTTGTTTATTTAATTTTTTCCACGATGAAATAATCACACGCTCTTGACAATCGAAGGATCGAAGATTCATTTGCACTAGATTTTCTTCTTATATTTGAATTTCGCGCGGCTCTCGACGATGTCAGCCGAATCGAAACGAAATAAAATTGGTTACAGTAGATCCGACTACATATGTATGTAATAGTAAGTGCAGTAGCGGTCAGAAATAGTGCACACTCATATTATGTTATATTGACCCTCTCCGCTTCTATATTATAGACATTATTATTATCTGATCAATTGGAGAGATACATAAATTATGTCGAGTATTTTAACGATTAATTGCTTTAGTTTTTTTTTCTTCTTTTTTTTAAACTTCTTATGCTAATCCTTCTTATTCAGATTGCATAATTGAAAGCCTGAAACTTATATATATAATTTGTAAAAAAAATATCAGCCTGATATAAGTTACGATTAAAGAATAATTGATACTACAAACAAAATTTCGTACATTAGAATTGCAATATTAAAAATGATTAATTTTGAGAATGTTAAAATGAAATAAAGAAATTTGAGAATGCATCACGTTTACACGTTTAATTATTGTAATTAACGATCATACAATTGTTTTGATAAAGAATAGAAGGAAAAAAATAAAAATAGATTCGTCTAGAAATAAATGAGTTATATCTGGGTATAGGGTGTGGCCGACTATGGACTCTTTCAACGGGGCCTTTTCCTACGACCTACGCTTCTTGTCGCGTGGCCGGCAGAAAGATCGACAGCAGAAACCGGCCCACACGCGATCCTGGTCGTTCTATCTTCGACAGTGATCGCATTCGCTCGAACGCCCTCGAAATCGGCAACAGGTGTACATACTTATATATACGTACCACATACGTAAGTATTTATGTATGTATGTATGTATATGTGTGCCATAGAAGAAGGTAAGCGCGCGCCAAAAGCATTTCACCTTTTCCCGCAGCTTTTCTCGCGCCAATCGAACCGGACCATAACGCGTTAAACTCGCGAGTTCTACCGAAGTTCATCGAACTCTCTCACGTACCGTTGCCGGTTTCTATATCGTATCGTTCCTCTTCGTTCATTCTTCTTTTAAAATTCTTCAACATTCTCTTTTTTTTGTTTTCTTTTCTTTGCCCCTTTTTCTCAATGATTTTTTTTGTTCAAACTCGATATGATTTTTATCGTTCGAACGAAGGACCGACCCATTCGTAAGATCGCCGCCATTCTTCCGATAACTAAGGCGCCATTAAGACGCGCGAAAATTTTGAACAAATTTATATATATATGTAACAATGATTTGAATATAATATTAATTACTTTAACACTGTGTTGGAGTTTCATTAAGATAATTGATATATCGATTTTAATATTTTGTATAAATAATTGTACAACCTTCGCGAATGTATGATAACAAATTTCTTTTTTTTTTTTCTTCTTATTTATTTATTCTACAAGTGGAGGAAGAGGTAAAGAAAAATCAACGATCGCACCTGTACATAGGTATCCTGTTTTCTTCACTGGTAATCCTTTCAGCAATTACGTTGACTCGATAAAAAAGAAAGAAAGAAAAAACAAGAAATGTTAAGCGGGGGATTCCCGTTCTAATATAGGGACGGGTAACACGCGGACGTCGCGACGTCCTTTTGGACGACGATAGGAATATGTCGACGCGTGCGATTCGGCAGTTCAATGCGAACTGACTACCTTCGTTTCATGCCATACCATTCCATTCCTTGCTATTCCATACACCGTCTCGTTTCGCGAGTGAACTCTCTCCCTCCTGTTCTTGATCCTTTGCTTTCTCTCTCTTTCTTTCTCTCTCTCTCTCTCTCTCTTTCTCTCTTACTCTCTAACTAACTCTTTTACTCTCTTTCTTCTCTCTTCACAGATCGCTCTCACCATCGTCGTCGACGTCGTCGTCATGCTAGCTACACTCTCGCAATCTCCTTTACGATTATTAGTTTCATTAGAACATCGATAGGTTGTTTCAAACTTGTCCGCCATTTTTTAAACGATCAACAACTTCCGTCATTCGCATGCGCGGTCAATTCAAATCACCGCTGGTATCACCTCGTTCTCGAATAATTAATTAAGTTGATCGACTTTTATATTTGTTCGAATTAATATTAAAGAATACGACAAGTTCTATGTTAGATATTGCCTCATTTACACGTCCCGAGAAATTTAAATTGCAACCGGTATCACCTCGTTCTTATTTAACTCTGTATAATCGATCGATAATGTTCAAATTCATTCGACAAATTTGTGCATAATGATATCTCTACGTCATGTATCAGATCATTTGTACCCGTGGAAAGAAAGTTCAGATAACATTTTAGAATAATTGAAATATTAATTAATTTTTGTTAATTACTCTTTTTATAGAGCCTAACATAATGCTATTTATAAGTTGCATATTATTATGTCTCGTATATATAAGTAGATGATATTATATCGATTAATAAAAAATGATATAACAAATGTCTGGCCGAAAATGCTTCAGCTTGTTTCTCTCGTCTGTATAAGAACGCTTAATAATACACTCGATACGCTTGCGTAACACGCGTACAAGCTATAATATGCCCGATCCGGTTGCATACCGTAATGCGTCGTACAGGAGATTCATCCAAATATACTGTCGATAGTCGATTCTCACGAGTTTTTAATAATTAATACTTAACATACGTTACTATCGTGTATATATGCTAACAGATATACTCACACGAATTAAATACACACATATATATACTGGTAGAATGAGATAAAAAAAATTGTAAGATTTAATCCGAAGTTTTATGTATGCATTCGAACGTGGTATTTATAATGCATTCAGAAACGTGTCCATTAGATCTACGTGTTTTGTTTGAAGTAAACAAATCGTGGGAGGCACGTTGACTTCATAAAGCTAATTATACGTATAATGTAAAAAAAAGAAAATAAATTATTTTATACAATCCAAAAAAATATCGTTAAAAAAAAAAACGAAGGAGATTTATAGTAATAAATAATTTTCTAAACGCGATATTGCCAAACGCGAATAATTACAATTTTGAATCTTTCATTAAATGATAAATTCAATTAAATCATATGAATTCATTCCATATGATTTAATTGATCTATTACCATGTTGAAAATGTTAAACTACCTAGTGGTTTCTATCAGCTGGAAATCCAATGTAACGGATTATCATTATTATTATTATTATTAGTCGTGAATGGACGTTTGTTACGACCTTGCTCTCGGTAAAGTAGGTGACCCTCCGACTTAATCACCACTAATTTCATTAGTGCGGATCGAATGAGGGGGTAGTGTAGAGGTTCGAGGCAAGGGAAGAGGGGGAGACAAGGGGAAGGAAACCCCGTGATTCTTGCGGAGGAAGAAGGAGCATGCTTATGCTCTTGTTGTGCTCCAAATACCTCTCTCGATTCTTTCTACCCACCTGCCGTGATTCTATCTCTTGTCATCCCACGTAGATTCGGTCGTGGAAAGCGACTAACTATAGCCCCTTCTCGGGAATCCATTTTCCACATTTCTTCAAGTCTTCCTTCTTATTTTTGTTTGTTTTAAATCGTCAATTGATATTAATACACGTAATATCGAGAGATCCACTTTCTCAATATGCACAAATTTAAATTCCTCCTAACGATACCTGAAAAATATCAGAAATATCAAAGAAATTATTAGATGGTTCTTTTGGTTACTTATTTTGTCATTTTTGGATTTCCCGCTTGTCTACGGATCATCCTATCGGATTGTTTTTCTTTTTCTATAAGAGTATCTTTAAATTTTGTATACGCTTATTGTATCATAATTGAGAATAAAAACCATATAAAATTATTTAGATTGTTTTACGTGGTAATAAATAAAATATATTGTCGAACAATATGTGGGACTATCTTTATTTAATTTGAAATAAATCGTATTAAGAAATACGAAAAGTTGTTACATATAGAACACAACGTAAGAAAGAAATATTTATTTTATTGGATTGATTATATTTGATACTTGATATTTGATACTATTATTAATAAAAAAAAGCCTTAATTTAAGTAAATGAACTTTCGGCAAATTGGTTTGAATGGTCAAAGTGAAAATTTCGTTAATGTAGGCGCGTGTTATGTATGTACCTGCTTACACGGACTCCGTCCATCCGAATGCAAAGGAGAAAAAAAACGATGTTGCTACTTACGAAGATTCCTACGGCACACTACCCGATGAGCCACCTCGCTAACGTACTTGATCATCGTAAGAGACCGACAAGTGTTTCAGCGCGAAGATGAGTGGGGTGATTCGCTAACGGGTCGGGAAAAACTTTCATTCATTTTAACGACTATCAGCTCCATCTGTGCACTACAAGTTTATGATTGATCGATCGGTTTTGTCGGTAAAATCTTTAAATGTGAGTATTTAATAAAATGTTAATTGAATGTTTCTATTTTTAAATTAAATAATTACTTAATTTATTCATAATTTTTCTAAATGAATTGCACCGAATGTGATATTTTCATTATAAAAATATTTATGTATAGAAAATAGTGTTGTATTTGAATATATTTGACTAAATTATAATGTTTCAATAATTATTTATTTATTTATGATTATAATTTCACATAATTCATTAAAATATTCATTATAAAAAGTTTAATAATGGGAACATAATTTGAGATATATTTTTGAATTGTTCGAAAACGCGCGCGTGATGGCGTCCAATAGAAATCGGGGATAGATGGCAGCACTAAAAGAATTCTATACAGAATAACAAACATAATTAATAGGTCTTGCATAGGTGAACGGCGATATTAATTATAATTGTTTTTTTACGTAATACGGAAAAAAAAAGATGTGATCAGTTCGTTCTTATTCTTTAGATCTTAGAGATAAGCTGTTAATTCAGAATTGTATTAAATATAAGTGATAGTTTTGTAAGTACACCTAAAAATCGTAGTGATTTATATTATTTGTGTAATAGGTTATATTTTAAGAATGATTTCAGGTAAGAATGTACTACTTGTCATTTTTTAAAATACTATTAATTGGATTGATATTAATTATACCGATGATATTCAATCACTTTAATACCAAAGCATTCTATAGGAAGTATCAATACATATTATAATTTTTAAATAATATATAAATATATATATATATTATCAACTCTGTCTAAAATGATACTTCTTGTAAAATGTTTTAACACAAATAAAAAACAATTTTAAACTAACAACAAATGTAAAGAAATAATAGACATAAAATACTATATAGATATAAGTTAGCGCATAGGAGCTATGCAACAATGTATTTTTATGGGTAAAAAATCAATAGGTTATTTTAAAATAGCAGCATTGACTGTATCGAATTTGTATTAGTTTCATCACTACTGGTACCATATACATTTTCATATATATTTTTTAGAATCTATGATATACCTTGTCCTCGTGGCACTTTTATGGGGTATAACTAATCCATTGATAAAGAAAGGTGCTAGCGGTTTAGAAAATGTAAAAGCAAACTCCAGCTATGGTCAATTTTTTAAGGAAGTTTATTTTCTTTTTACCAACGCAAAGGTTACTGTTTTTCTTTTTCTCTTCTGTTCTATACGCAGTACTGATAGCTATTTTATTTTAATTGATTTTAATCTTTATTAGTATATGACACCATTCCTGTTCAATCAAATCGGTTCTTTACTGTATTACTTCGCCTTGCAAGGTGCTGATATATCATTGGCAGTTCCTGTTTCGAATTCTCTTACCTTTGTGATTACTGCCGTAACTGGTTGGATCTTAGGAGAGAAGAGAGCGGAGAAAAGTAGGAAATTTAATATTTATTAATTTAATCTTTTTTTTTTTTTGAAGAATTTAATGAGTTCTGCAATATCATGTTTCAGACACATATATTGGAATGATATTGATATTAACAGGAACAACTTTATGTTGTTGGGATAAAATGTATTTGGTAGAATAATTTTCTTCTATATAAGAATGCAAGATATGTTTTAGAGAATATTACTTCGATTGGTGTAGAAGCAATATCAGATAGATGACAAACTAGATTCGATTTTTTGTCTTTTTACGAGCAAAGCTTATTAGTTAGTAAACATTTATGTAATAAACAAATTTATATGAGAGAAACATGCTAGAAAATATATATATATATATATATGTATATACGTATAATGTATTATTATTATGCTGTTGTGATTGATAAAACACTTATTCTTTTATGATATCGTTTTGAAATCCTTTGAAATTATGTTCGTTTATTTCAAATTGTTATTCATGTTACAAAATATAACTTGTCACCGGAGTCCTAAGCCTCCGTACATATTTAATATTATTTTTCTTACACATGTTGCGTGAAAGGACTAATAACTATGTTAATGGACAATACAAATTTATCAGTAAACCAATACAGACCATCCATATATCCATGATATTTACATGCAAGTCCTTAATGATTCATATGTACATACACATATAATTAGCACCAAATAGAAATGAAACTTATGGTGCGGATGACTATTTTTGTCACTAACTTAATCGATCTCTTTTAACAGCATAACGGTGTATCACAGTACAACAGAAAATTGTTCTATGCTTATCGTTTACTCTGTTGTCATATTAATGTTGAGACAAAGTAATATAAGAAAAGGGGATTCTCTTGTGTAACAAATTATTATATTTTCCCAAGTGAAAATCATAGCCGTTAATGATGATCGTGATCATTTAGTGACAAATGGATGTTCGTATAGGAAAGATCTAGAGATTAAAGTATAACAATTGTAAACAATAAGGATTAATATTACAAGTATATACATGAAGAAGCATGAGAGAAGAAAGAAAAAATATGAAAAAGGGTTGAAGAAATGTTTACATTAGTTTATGAACAAAAGAAATTTGTTTACTCGTCGTTATTTTTCAAGTACGTGTTTGTTGGTTTTTATATTTTTTACAACGCGACTCGTGAAATGATTGGTTATTCGTGTATTTAAGTGTTCTTTTTTTTCATATCGCAAATCGTATTTTTTTTTTTTTTTATTATATTTTGATTTATATTTAAAATATAAAAGATCTATGCAAATGTAAATGGCACTCGCATTCACGGTAATGTAAAATTCTGTTCTTTTTTTTTTTTTTTATAAATTATGTTACGCGTATATAGTATGTTATATACCGTTTAATTAATTAACACGTTGACAGTTAAATCGGAGAAAGAGATGAGAAAGAACGAGCACGAATCTTTTACACATATGTGCCACGTTTGTTCGAATTTTCTTTTTTTTTAATTTTTGTTTTGTTTGAATCCGATGCATTCTCGTCTTATGCAACAAATTTAAACGACTAAATTTGGTAGAGAGAAGGCTTTTTAAACGTACACGTTAATTTATTCGATCGTTCATAAATATTTTCATCAATTTCAATTTCAAGATCCGCGTGGCATGAGTTTGTTCTTATGAATCTTATTATTCATTCGGCTATCTTTCATCAAATATGAATACTTGCGTCTACGATCAAAGCCAAAATTCTCCGAGTTTTTATTTGTTAGTACCGATACATATATATATATCTTTGTTACGTTAGAACAACAAATTTTTAGAGATATTTTTTTAATTATTGTAAAAGAAAAAAGCATATATAAAGTTACAACGAGATTTGCAATAACAAAGAAAATAAAGATTTTTAAACAATGGTTAGATCGTATAATTGTGTATTTTGTAATACGAATGCACGCATATAAAAGTATCGAGCGTAGTTTTCGCTGTTCAGATTTATTTGTTTATATGTTTGTTTTTTTTCCCATAAGAAATCGGATTCGTACAAATGTAATGTATTTTAAAATGTTAATTAGATTAAATGTGTTATCTCACTCGCTCGCATTGTACGGTAATAGATTAAAAGAGAGATAAGAACAAACAAAGATATGTGAAAACAAATAAAATTAAAATAAAATTAAAATAAAATTAAAATAAAATAAAATAAAGTAGAATAAAATAAAATAAAATAAAATAATAGAACAAAGAGAGGCCAAAAAAAAAAAAGAAAGAGAGAAAAAAAATATATAAAAATTAAAAGACCGTCGTTTGTCACACAACGCCGTTTAATTGGCGATGAATAATCATCCGACTTGTTAATTTTCAGCCGCTAACGATTACGAAAATATTACTTATTATGAAACTCAAGACTAGCATTGATCAATGGCCTTTTCTTTAGGCCCGGGATTTTTTGCTCTTTATCTTAAACCATCCCGCGCTCTTGTTTGGATCACGTGGTACGGATGTTGACCTACTGAGCTCTGGCTTCGAGCTCACGCTCCGAGATTTCGTCGATAACGATTCCGTGGAAACGGTCCTGTCCACTTTCTGCTTGTCCTTTGATTTCAACGTACTGCGATTGATCGTACCTAGATCGAATCAAAATTATATTCAATTAGTTTTCAACGAATAAGAAATTATATTTAAATGCTATGTTTTATTATCGTATGAAATAATTAAAAGAAAAGAAGAAATACAAAAAATGATCGAAGAAATAATCTCCTTTTTTTAAATTGATTTTAATCATATATATATATAGAATTATTTAAATTATTTACCGGTTTTCGAAAGATTGTCTTTGCTTCGTCGGGCTTCCTTGCCCCTACGAGTGAGCGTCTCGCGACTTCTTTGTCTACGTCTTAAAGTCATCATTGGTTTTTGATGTTGTTGTTGATCATAATTGATTTCGAAAGGTTCCCTGTAGTGTCTCGGTTTCCAAGGAGCTAAAACGCTCACGCTCCTAGACACGGTTCTCGTGTGCGATTGCAGAGGTCGATTGAGTTCCTCTCGACTCGCTGCTCTACGTCGTTCGTTCGGTCCGGGTATTTCGCCGACTATAAAAATTCGTGAACTTTGTATTACCATGTTGAAAGTTTAATCTTTACTAGTAGAACTATCGATCGGAGTTAAATGCGATTCACGTAACTATTGATAACCGACAAGCTGATCTTATTAAATTCAAACTCTTTGAAAGAATAAATAGGGTGGTGGTTACGGTGTTGCACGATTATTTTATTCTTAGAAAATTTCTATAAAGGAAAGTTTATTTTAATTATATATATATAGGGTGGGGGAGTGGGGAATTTATATAAATTCAATATGAAATAAATATTAAATAAAAATAATATGTTATTTATATAAATATTTAATTATAGAGAGAAAGGTATGTAAATATTTTGTCAACGCTTCGAGAAATAATTTTAATGACTCTATTCGAAATTATAAGTTTTTGTATACTTACTCGTAGTCGCGTGCAAATACACGACTGATCTCTGCGATCTTTGGGAATTTTGGCTCTGTTGACTGCTGTCACCGGTAGTACTCTCACCAGAAGAAAGTGCACTCTCGGCAAGTCTCGGTGGTTTCCTTGGTGGCGAGACTATGCCGAGATTATGGCTCCTGTTCGAATTGCTGACGTCACGTTTTGTACAGCCACGCTCGTCGACACGTTTGTTCCTAAAATGTAATTTTTTTTTTTTTTCTTTTTAATACAATAACTATATTTTATATTTCTATACAAATATATATATATAAAATAAGAATTTATTCGATATAAACCGTTTTTAAACGCATTTTTTTTCATAATTTCAAATGAATTTCATTTCATTTCTTTTTTTCTTTTTTTTTTATAAATACGCGTTTATAAGAATATCAAATAGAAATATTTATTTTTCACGATAAAAGTGATAAATCATGTAGGCATGTTTGATTACTTACCTGTGATCACGGTTCGATGAGACCGATTCCTGATCGGTGTCGCCGAAGAAGCGAAGATTCTTTTGAACGGAAACTCGTTCCGGTGCGGACGATGCCTCCTCGTCCTCCGTTCCGGTCGTCAAGATCTCACTTTCTGGTATTCTTGGTTTCTTATCCACACTCTGAAATTTATATATACACATATGTTCATTTATTATTATAGATTAACTAATTTCAAATCTATCGATCTTTACAAAAACATAATAAAGCTTGACGAAACAAAAATTCTTCTACCATAGTCCTCTCGGAGGAGTAATCATATTTTCTTAATAAAAAAAAACAACAAAAAATGAAGAAGAAGAAGAAGAAGATAATTTAGCTCACGCAATCTCATATTTTCTCGATCGTTATAAAATACAAACAAAAATATTGAAGAAAGAGAGAGAGAAAAAAAGTATAAAAGGAAAGAAAAACAGTTTATATTTTAACAGATTTATATTTTTAAATCTAATTCGTAAATAAAAATATTGTTCTTTTAAGATCTTTCATTCTTCTACAATAATTTATCCTTATATATTTTCTCGATAATTATAAAATACATCAAAAAAGTATAATTCGTAGAAAAGGAAAGGAAGGGAGGAGGCATGAGGGAGAAAAAAGAAAACACAATATTTCTTTTTTTTTTTTTATATATATATAATAGTTTTAACTTTATATAGTTTATAATAGATGAGAAAATCTGGCTTCTCTTTAGTTTCTCGTGAAAGCGAGCGTTCGGGGTCCGTTCATCGATCGTTCGATAGATCATCCTGCATAACCGAGATTCACGTGCACGCAATCATCTCTATGCAGCTATCCAAGATAGCTTTAGGGCTAACCTCAAGCAAAGATCGTGTTCTAAAGGAAGGAAGGAAGGAAGGAAGGAAAGAAGGAAAGAAGGAAAGGAAGGAAGGAAGAAAGGATCGAAATATCGGTGTTCTCGTTCTCTCCTTGTTGGGATATTCAAGAGAGAGAAAGAGAACTAAGCAGCCCTTCGATCGGCACTTAATCTCGCGATTAAATTAAACCACAGAGCGCGGAGTTAGATAAGCATTTAATCAAACCGGTAATTGGAGGTTGTATTGGTCTAATGGCCTCTGCTTCGCGTACGGGCCCGTACCTAACAAGGGAAGGATCGGATATGGAAACGTTCTCCTTGCTATTCTGCTTATACCTAAACATGTTGTTACGTTACTATTGTTAATAACAAGATTTAAGTATAGAGATCTCGTATTCGCGAACTTTTGTGCGATGCAATATACTTCGACATTTTTTTTTGTTTATTTTTATTAGACAAATTCATGGAGAAATAAGAGAGAGAGAGAGAAAGAATTTCGTATAAAAATAAATTTATAATAATACGAATGATATTGAAATAAAATTTGCGTAAGTTTTGAAAATCGATACGAAAGATACGCGTTGTTATTTTCTCGGAGTAATTTTCTTTTCTTTTCTTTTTTTTTACAGCCTTAGAATATCGAACGAATGCATAAACTCGTGTTATTTTTTCTTCTATTTTTCTAATTCGCCCACTCGGATTGCAAACTATGCCGGATTCGGATAAGAACTTCGGAATGGACTTGTTTGTCGAACCTTGAAAAGCCGCCTCCTCGTCGCGACGACTAGTAGTTGACGTCATGCCCGGAAATATTCCACGAGAGGAAGAGGAGGAGGAGGACTCGTTCGCGACGATTCCCTTAAACAGGTGCCACCACCTCCGCGATTTATTTTCTTTTTATTCTTCTTCTTCTTCTTCTTCTTTAACTTCCATACCTTCTATCGCGATATCATTTTTCTTATTTATTTTTCTTTTTACACGCATATAACGCGATCTTGCAGAACGGCTTTTTGAAAAGAGCAATAAAAAAAGAAAGAAACAAAACGAGTCAGAAACATCGTTCATTCGAGCGTGTCGAGAGAAAGAGATATATATATATATATATAAGAGATTATAATTACGAGGGCTTATTGATATTTTTCTTTCTTTTTATTTTTTTCCTCCTTTCCCCTCCGTCCTCCCACTGATATTTTTTTTTATTTCGTTGCACAAATCCTTTGGAATAATTAAGAGATTATTTTTTTTTATTTTATTAGAGATTTGCCACACGTGGGTGCAATTATTTGTAAATATTCGCGAACGTGATTTAATTTAATTTGAATTTGAATATTTAGATATAAGTTAAGTTCATAGAGCATGTACCTTTGTATTGGATTTGTTTTTTCGTGATAAAGATTTGAACCATCCCTTCCTTTCAGCCTCTTGTCCTTGATTTTCTCTCGTGAGCGTGTTACTCGACTCGCAGAAGGAGTCCTCGTCTCTGGTTAGGGTACCGGTAGATCTCGAGAGCCTTGTTGGCCTCGGTGGACTTGGACTTCCGCTTGGCGTGGATAATCGTCTTCGTTGACTATAGTCCTCCTGTAATGAACGTTGGATAATTAATTAAAAACAAAAGTCTATTTAAAAAGAAAACACGTTCAAAATTTAAGTATAATATGAACACAATTAACAGAGTATATATATATATATATATATATAGATATCTTTTAGCATGTTTCTTAATGACACCATTTTATGCATTTTAAATAAATCATAAGAAATAAAATGACGCTTTCACGTACACACAATTTTGATAAGTTGTAGAAGTTTATAAGACGCGTATTATCGAGAGGAAATGATAATGTTTAATCGAAAGTAATATGATGGATTATTTAACGCCGCAAGATATGCAAAACAGTAAGAACATTTTCCTCTTCCTTAACCAATAGATTCTGGAGCTATTAATATGCGCAGGGTATATATCTAGATTTAGGATTCCACGTAGATCATTAATCAGAGTGTAATAAATTAGTTGTCTCTAATTTGAGAGTGCACGTCTTATAGATGGTGATTGGTAGTCTCGAGCAAGAATTCTTCTCTTTGCGTTTATTTTTCTCTTTTTATAATAATAAAATAAATCCTAGACGCGCGCGTATATGTGACTACTCGACTAACTATCGAGTTATTTTCAGTCATTTAATACGAAGTAGCTAGCAAGGATTTGACGATGAAAGAGTGGCACGCGCGTTATTATAGGATAGTCGGTAAGAGGGGAACGCGGAAAGAGGTGGATAGGCTTTCGATAAGCAATATAATAACACATTGCACAGATTCGAGCAAGCACGTAGTACTCGGCGCATAAACTGTTAAATGACTCACAATGAATAGTCCCATATCGCGGAATCATCTGCATAGTACAAGTCCTGTTCGCTTCCCTGGTACTCTCCATATATACGAGCAACAATATCCTTTGGTGGTTTCCATAACGAGTACGTGCCAGGAACGACGACGACTACGACGACGAACGAGAAGAAAAAGATAAAGGAGGAGGAGGGGGGGGGGAGGTAAACTTACGATCTCATTCTGTATGTGTATTTTCAATATTTTTCCTTTTTGTATTGTATGCGTATTTGTATGGATATTTGTATGAGTTTCCATACCGATGGGGTATATGTATGCATGCACGCGTGTAATTCGTGACGTGTGCCTTCCTATCATGTACAACTTATATGCGTATATGTCTGGTGACGCGTGTCTTGTACTTATGCGTTTATTCGTGTGCGTGTGTACACATGTGTATTCGTATCTCACGGGCATCGTGACCCACGCAACGCCCTGTTAACTCTTTATATACCAGCAGCGTGTGTTCACGCTCCAACTTTATTCTTCTCCGACCTTCCTATCTTTCTCTTTCCTTCTTATCCATCTTTCCATATCATCCATCCTTCTTTACTTCCTTTCTTTTCACTTTCCTTCTTTCTTCCCAACTCTGAAACCCTCTACCGTTTGGGACTCGGCGTGGGCCTTCGAGATTGGGATAGGTCGTTTACTTTCCTTCCAGCCCATTCTTTTCCCTCTCCACCTGTCCCCTACGGTATGCGCGTCACAGTCCTCCGCCCTTATCCTTTTCTACCTTGGCTTCTTAACTTTACACAGTTCTCTTTTGGATACTACGGTTGTTTCCTATACTTCAGAGCATTGATTTTTAATTTACTCAACAATCAAATAATCCATCATGTTTTATATAATCAACAAATTAATTATACTCTGTTTTCGAGACTTTTTTTAATTTAAGTTTGTAGTTTTGCAATTAGATAAAAAGTTAGAGTGTAAAAAGTTTGAGTAAAAATTAGAAATGAATATTTGAAATCATCTAATATAATTTGAAGCTCATTCTAAGATACTCATTCGATGTTATATAAAAAGTGTAGGGATTTAAAAATAACATAGGTATATCTACGGTGGGTTAACTATAATCTCACGTTATTTGTATTATGGCGACAGAAACGATCTGGAATAATAAAAATAAATAAAAGTAAGGATCGAAACGATTCCAGAGTTATCTTTTTCGAGTTAACGAATAAGAGAGAGAGAGAGAGAGAGAAGAAAAAAAAAAAGAAAATACAAAAAGAGATAGAAAAGTTGGTGGAAGGTAAGGTAGAGTGCCGATGGCATAAGAAATATATAATAAGGGGGAATCACGGCGCTGTACAAAGGGGCATTACAGTAAGATCTGTAACGCGTAAAGCCGCAAAATAAACGAACGAGGCGTAATGGGTATCGAGAAGGTCGTTCTGGCCGATCCTTCGTTAGCGTATGCGCGCGTAACTGCGTAACTGCCAAATGGAATGTGTGAGTATTCCGCTTGGGGAAAGAAAACTGTGTGTGATCGTTCGATACAGTAAAAAAGTATGAGAGAGAGAGAGAAGAAAAGAACAAGAAAAAAAAGTTACGAGATTGTCGATAATTATATAGCTTATAGAAAATAAATATTTTCATTATATACTTTTTTATCCTCGTGTTATGTTGTTGGTATATTGATGACTATAAAGATATCTATCTAAATGTTGCATATATAAGTTTTGCTTTTCATTCGAAAGTTGTTTAAAGTGTATACTTAATGATATAGACATTTTTAATTAACTCGAAATTGATCATCGATAAATGATCGGCTCGTAATATTATTATTGAGTACGTTGAAAAAAAAAAAAAAATGATTAGATCAAATATTTAAATAGACGAAAAAGGAATAATATTATGATGGAATACGAACGACGTTGAAACATTGATAAAGACGAAAGACAGTACGTATATAAGATAAAGACGAAACGTATGGGTAGGTATAATGGTATTGGGTATGGTGGTATGGAAAAGGACTTATGTTCGCGCGTGTTGGTTTTGCTTTTCGGTTCCTAAGCGAATGGCGCAAGGTCGTCCGCTCTCGTCCTGCACCGGTGGCAACCGGCACGTCGGGAGGTTTCTAGGAGGTGAGTCTTGGTAGAAAACCGGATGTACACTTTTGCGCCCGTGTTGCACGGACGGACGACCACCACCGCGGCCATTAATAATCGGGGTCCACCGAAGGAGGAGAAGTGGAGGATGAGGACGAAGTACGAAGAAGAAGAAGACCAAGAAGAAGAAGAAGAAGAGGAGGAGGAGAGGGTAAAGCTTTTATTTTCTTTGGAATAACTACACTTAGGATCCTCTGTGATACACTTCTCCGGCTGTCAATGGACGCTTCTTCATGGGAAAGGTCCGAGAGTTTCTCTCGCGAATCGTTTCGCGACTATTCGAGCGAATCGCTTGGAACGCCCACGGATGGGTTGGCACTCCGATTCCTTCTTGTATACGTTCCAACACTCCTGTATCCCAACCACTACCATCACCACCACTATCACCACCACTACCATGGTGTCTTTCTCTTTCTTTCTTTCTTTCTTTCCCGTATCTCCATCCACGCTCGTAATTGATGAAATGACACCGAAGTGGAGAACGGACGGCCGTGACTATCGGACGCACAGAATCGAAAGCCGACGTAGGGTCTTTCCAAGTACTTTTCCAAGTACAAGCCTCGAAGACCGCTCGGCTGAACGAAGAACGCGTCAACGCCTCGCTGATTATTAATTATTCCGACAAGCTCCCACGAACGTCTCTCTTCTCTCCAACGACTGATTCAATGATGCTTCTCTTAATCGGTAGTCGATTACATTCCTATACTCTCTATCGATTTGTCCTCAAATTGTCAACTTGATTTATCCCACTTGTTAATAAAATGCCAATGGTTAAGCTAAAAATCTACAAATATTTTCGATAAAATATACTTTTATGTATATCTATATATTATTATCTAGAACCCGCGCTAAGTTACAATTAGTTTCTAATTGAAAATTCATTTCGTGCCTTTTATATATAGAAATGCAAATTTGATAATAAAAGTGAAAAACATTCGAGAAACGTTGAAAATTTTATTATTGAACGGTATTTGAAAAATTGAATCTATCGAATAATTATAAATTTTGTATTTACTTTAACGCACATGTGTAAATCGTATAGTTGTCGCGTTGATTGATTATTTTCACAGGTAAATTAAGAAAGTATTTTTGCGTTGTTTGACAATTTTTTAACAATAACAATAAAATCAAAGATTATTTCTCTCTCTTTCTCTCTCTCTCTCTCGTAGTGACAAGTGGCATCCTAATCCGAGGTTAAGTATATCCTCACGTAGAAGGTATTAGACTCGCGGGCACGAAACGAATAGGTAATAGAGCTGCAGTTAGTTGCAAGAGGACTGTATCTCGCTGGTATCTCGTTTCTCTCGTGGCAGGATTGCGTTGCTCTGGCACACACGCCGCCCGTATACTATAGTATAGCACTCGGCATACCTTGAGAGCCCTTGGTGCGATACATATTGACCAGTCGGTCTACTACGAACGAAGAACCACCGTGCCGCTTAGGAAATGCTCTATGGGTAGTTACCGAGGGAAAGATGTATCTCTTCTTACCGAGTACTACAAACTGGCCAATCCTATCCTATCTTCAAGATTTTAACTTTACTTAGGAAAGAGTAAGAGAAAAAGAATAAGATAAAAAGAGAGAGAAAGAGAAAGAGATACTCAAAAGAAAGAAAGAAAGAAAGAAAGAGAGTAGAACGTTCAACGCGGCAGGTAGAATCCTATCGGCAAATTGCAATCGGCGACCGCCTTGTCGGCAACTGAGCATAGGAAGCGAGAAAGGAAGATTGCTAAAGGGAAAAGGAAAGAAAGAAAGAAAGAAGGAAGGTATCTAAGCGTTCCACGAGTGATACCAATATCCGCCATTGTTTAGGACTCTTAACCAAGAAGTTATCGTCCATGATCGTTCCGGGTAGTCGCAGTTGGTTCTGCTTTCATTGATACCTTCGTCCTACGGCTAGTAGAATACCCAGACAATCTACTATTCACGTTTCTTCTTCGGACTATGATCTATGTGAGCCTGTAGGAAGTTAGAAATAGCGATGCGACGACAGTACCCCTAACTATATATATATTTAATTTTTTTTTCGTTCCTTTCTCATAGAGATAAGTAAGTGTATATATAAACTCGTTCAGAGAGGAAAATATTGAAAATGTTTGATAATCCATTTGTGGAAGATTCTATAGGGTTAGTTATCTATTTTTCTTTAAACACGACCAAAGTTGTTCTTTCATACTTCGAGAAAAACGTACAATCTTTCGTTATTCTTCTTCTTTGTCAAATACTTTTATCTATCAAATGGGGAACGTTTTTATTTGTTATAACGTCGTAATGGCTTTTCCTCCTTTCTGTTCTCGTTTGAAATAGTTTGTCCGATAAAGATAGACGTCGAAAGATACTTATCAAGTAAATTAGCCACTAAAGACAATTAACATGGGATCGCTTCATTAGTCAATGTTATCTATCTCGCGTATTTCTTTACGAGCACGAACGGAAAGGTAGCATCGTTATTGCGAAATTGGATAGGAGAATTGTGGGTCTTCGACGGATGTAAGAAAAAAAAGAAAAGAAAAGAAAAAGAAACACACAGAAAAAAATGGACAAAAAAAGAAATGCAGAAATAGATAGAAGTGCGGTTGGAGAAAGAAAATTAATCGAATACGATGCTAATGAGATTCCCGTTTAGCGAAATATCACGTTCGTCGTCATTATAATACTATTTTAGTGATCTTTTTTATGGTTACACTAGTTAATATTCAAGGTAGATTATAATTTTGCTGAGAAATCGGATTATTCTATATATTTTTTTTTTGTTCGAGACGAAATAATTTTTTCCGAAAAAGAATTGTTTATGTTGCATGAATCGGGTATACCCTATATAAACGAGATTGTTACAATGGCCTTTGGTGCGAGATATGCAGCTGTGCGAGTCGTAGTTCGTCTCTGCGATAGATGTTACCGTCAACAACCACGAGACACCTCAGCGATCACGCGGAACGAAATCGTTTGTTTACCGAATGACATGGAAGCTTATTCATTCGTGATTTTTCTTCTTCTTCTTTTTCTTTCGAATAATTTCGCTTTGGAAAAAAGGGAGAGAGAAATTTTTGATGAATTTTAAAATAGTTCCTCTTCATATGTATTTTCTCAACGATTCTAATATATTATTTTCATTTGTATTAACTTCGATAGAAAATATTTAGAGATTGAGAATAGAATTTATTATGAAATAATGATTTAACGAATTGATCGCATCGCGATGATAGATACACTTAATCGTTGTCAATGATTAAGTATTTAGGAATGATATTGTGAGAATAAGCGTAGGAAGACGAATAAGAATCACTGATAGTTTCCTGGTATGTGTATCTCGATAACACTAGCTACTTTCTCTCTTTTTCTCACACATGTCTCGATAATGCAGAGTTAACGACAGGACGTAGATACCGATTGTTTATCGTGTGAAAGCTATCCGTCGAACGATGCTCGTCCATTACCCTCAGCTCATGCTTCCTTCGAGCCTCGGTTAAATTGAGAAGAGAATATAATGTCTTGGTATATACTTTGAATAATCTCTCTTTTATCTTCAATTTTATATAATACAAACAAAAATAGAATGTAAGATATAAATTTTTCTCTTTTTAATAAATATATAACTTTTATATAAGATATAATATTTTTAAATATATACAACACTATTAATAATAAAATATAAGAATATTAAAATCAAATTAAAAATGTAATTGTAATATTTAAAAAGTTTATATAAATATAACGGAGAATGAATGGAACACGTAGAAATGAATGAAATTCCGTTATGAATCGAATTAGAATTTCATTAATGCCATAAGAGAAAATGTTTCTTTTTTTTTTTTTTATTTCTCTTTTTCGTTTAAATATTCCATCGAGAAACTGTGCGCTAGGTAAAGATATTTAGATACACGTTGCACGTGTATCTATACACGGACCATGAGCAACGATTCTTGAACGAGAACGGTGAGTTAAAGCTGATCGGCAATGGCGAGAAGAAAGGCTGGGGATCTTTGTAAGTCGGTCGTCGAAAGGAAAGAAGGAGTACGGCAAAGAGCACACGAGCCAAGAGAACTTGGCGAGCTTCGGCAGACCACAATAAATAGCCGTGGTATCGTGTTGCGAGTAATTGAACGGGACTTCATCCGTGCTACATTAAACTATTGAAAACGTACTGGATATCAATCGGCGGAAAGAGAGATGAAACGTATTGTTGAAATCTGTGCTTCTTTTTTTTCCCCCTATTTTTTTTTTTTTTTTTATAAAAAAACACAAATAAAAAAAACAAAAAATAAATCGGATAAAAAGAAAAGAAAAGAGAGATTTTCTTAATATATTAATTTCTATAAAAGTGCATCACACACACACACATCCAATTTAATTGCGTACAATTTTATTACACATTTATATCATTCGTATTAACATAAATTGATCGAATTATTTAACAAACAAAAATGTTCGCGATCGTAATTTAAAATGCTTTGTGTTTGAACACATTAAACTGGTAAATATATTTAACACAACTCATATATATATATATATCCATTTTATTTTCCGTATGTATTTCCTGAGATGCAACAAGCTTAGATAGATGCGTTTAACTGCACACGTACACATCGAGGGCTAGTAAAGAGAGGAGAAAATAAGATAGAAGAGAAGAGAAAAAGAAAGAAAGAGAGAGAAAGAGAAAGAGAGAGAACTAAAGGAACTGTTGGCGCATAATGGCGCTGATCCTAGGCCCTCGATCCTACGTGAGGGTAATACCGTATTGTTATTTGTTGAGTTAAGGTACTCCTTGCTTCCAGATCAAGTACTCGCGTGTCCGAGATACGGCAGTGCTCCGGCACCGGAATAATATCTTGCTCGCTTATTGTTGCCGCTCGTTGCAGATAGATCATTCTATTATCGAGATAGCGATACGAGTTAGTACGTATAACTATACTTTATACTTACATACATATATACGTATAAGTATTATTGTGTATACGGTGTTAAATGAAACAAAAAATTAACAGCCCTCCCCTCCCCCCCTCAATGATCCCAATATCTCAACAATTTTCTTCATTTCTTCTCAATCAGTAATAATTAACTTGAAATACATTAATAATAAATGTATACAACGAAATATCATTCTTATTATTGAATATTTGAATTTATCGTATATCACTCGATACAATTATTTAAAACGAATAATAATAATACAAAAAAAAAAAGTACAATAATAAAGGTTTATCTAAATAAAATTCAAATGAAACATCAATATTAACATGTCTTGTATACGAGTTGAAAGGAATATCGGAAATATATTCAAGTGTGTAATATATATTTTTCTATTTGACACCCTATATGTGTATCCTACTGTACGTAGGAACTTACGTAGAGAGAAGATATGCGCTTACTCTCGCGAGCACGTGATTTATTCGTATTCGTAGGTATATATATATATATATATATATATATATATATATGTATATATGTATGGTAGGTACTCGTACGTGGGTCCTTCGCAAGGCGGGACCTCTTCTTCGGTCCTTTAATTGGCTTTCCTCGTATATATGTATGTAACTATGTATGTATATCTATATGTATGTATGTACCCTGGATTATTTCTCTTTCTCTCTTTCTCTCACAGTTGTATAAGACCGACCGTAGAGACTTCACCGTCCTCTCTTGTCCACTTAATCGGAATGGGTATACGAGTACGATGAAACAGGGGGAAACGCTATACGTCTATCCGAAGTAAATCGCGGATAAAAGGGAGATTTCTCCATTCGCGGATTCTTTCCTCTCTTTCTTTTTGTTTATTTTTTTTTCTTTTTTGTTTTTTTTTTCTCTTTTCTATCTCTCTGTTTTCTTACCCTTCTTCGAAGTAACTTTTCTTGCGCGCGCGCGACTCGATAAACGATCAGGGGAAGATTAGGCCCGTCGTACGAGACCATCTTCGCAAAGTAACTTTTGTTCGAATATTTAACGATATAGATTGCTATTAGATATATTCAATTGTCCCTGTGTTCGGATACTTGATTATATTTCTATTAAGATCTTTTAAGTATGTGTGTGTTATAGTATTAGATATATTCGTTTTATAGGGTTGTTATTTTATATATGTTTTTATAAGGATCGACAAATTTTCTACGTATGAAATTTGTATATATTGTGTTTTGTATTATATTATAATTGTATTTATTTTATTTATTCGATTATCTAAGAAAGTAGATTGTTATAATAATGATATATTTGTGTTTATCGAGAATTGAGAAATCATTTTATTTTCTTGGCGTATAATATTTTTGATTATATATTTTGTTCTGTTTATATTTTTCATGATATTATTGATTATTCGTTTAAAATTGCAGATAATTTATGTAATATATGTATTTGATTGTTATTACACGGAATGGAATTATATTCTTCTTATTATTATTTTATAAAATATAATAATAATAATAATAATAATAATTTATGCACGAGTTAGATATTTGAAACAATTACAATGATTTAGATTCGTTATTTCTTCGATATATTCTAATCGTGAGTAATCTTTTAACGACCGTCAGAGATTACGTGACGCAATAGAAGGTTATTTCGATCTCGTTTCGGTCTCTCTTCTATTCATCGAGAACTCTGAACGTCATTAGTAGTATATCATAGCGATTATCTCGCGTGGGGTCGCAGATACTTTCCTCTGGTGCCTTTTAAACCGACTATCAGCTTGCCAGCTAGCTATTCTACTATACTTACAAGTATATATTATACATGCTACATATGTATCTACGTTAGAGAAAGATATGTAAGTGTATATATATATATATATATATATATATATATATATATATATATATATATATATATATATATATATTAACTTGATTGTTCAAACCGAATACGCGTCTATCATGCTCACTGGGGTAGCGCAAAACAACGTGGGTAGGCTGAGGTGAAAAGAGCCGATCGTTGAAAAAGATTTGCTTCATAGTATGCCATAGAGATTCACTTTGGTTATGCAAGCGATTCAATACGTAACGATTCGTTCGATTACACGTATTTCGACTGCACGCCAGATAATGTCCCTATTGCTGCCGGCTTTTCACGATACTATTTGGCTTTTATCTCTATACTTATTTTTCTTCAATTAACGTCAAATCATTTTTTAAACTCATACATTTATATCTTTATCGTATTATTAGTTTTCCTTATTCCTATCACAAATGTGTTATACTTTGTTAGTTAAACGTGCTAGCACGTAACGTAATATTTTGTTTATTTTGTTTATTCAAACATTGATGGAAATTACTCATTGCTAAATTACCAGAATAAATATTAATTTTTACAAAATTAATGAAGATTTAAATAAAAAATATTAAAAATAAAAATATTAGAACATTTAAGATTCACACACAATTGTTTGCTAGATAAATATTTCATTTTAATTTCTTTCTCTTTAGTTTTTTTTATACAATGTGCCACTTTTAGTCATTACTTAAACAGAAAATAAATTAGTGATATAGTTCTTTTTTAAACGATACCCCTTCCCCTCCCAGAAAATGAATTTTTCTCAGGAATACTTTCGAAACCATCGCGGATCTATCGATCTTCTCGTTAAAATAATATTTTCTTACGAAGATCAATCTAAATGTACATATATATATATATATATATATATATATATATATATACATAAAGTATCCATGGAAGATAATCTTAAGATAATTTGCCACTTTGCGCCGTCACGTTTCGTCGAATTTCGATCGCACGTATTCTCGTCGTTCGCGAATCGAGCTAGTTTAACTTAACCAAAGAGAAAGAGAAAGAGAAAGAGATAGAGAGAGAAAGAGAGAGGAAGAGAGAGGAAGAAAAAAAGAAAGAGAAGAAGAGTGTTGCATCTTAGGATGCTCGGCAAGGAGGTTCGCTGGCTTTAACTAGCGTTGCGTTCCTTATCTAAATGGCAATAATAATTGGCTGCGAAGCGTATCCTCGTATCGATACTCGGGCAAACGTGCGATGCACCACCATGGGAACAATGCACCGACCGACTCATGCCGTGCATAAACTATAGAAGGCGTACGAGAGACGTATCGCTTAAAGCCGAGATGATAGGCGCGAGAGGTACGCGTTTCTCAAACGAACGGGTAATTCGAAACTATCGTCGGCCTCTAACCCATAATCGACTCTCTTTTTCCCTCTTCCTCTCTCTCACTCTCTCTCTTTCTTTCTTTCGTCCCTTATCTCTCTTCCTCTTTGTATACACTGGCCCTTTTTATTCGGATACTACCGCGAATATCAGAAAAATCGATTAACATTTCAAATATTACTCTTATTATTAGATTTCTTTTTCGTTAATGTTAAATTTATATAGGTGATTACAAAAAATGTATTATATATATATTGTATATTATAGCATTGTTTGATATTTATTTAGATTTTATTTGGGCAATATCGTTTCGTGAATATTTTTAATAATACACATTTTAAATACGTCAATTACATGGCATTGTTAATTACTTATTTTATTAAACTTTAATATCTCTTTATTGTATAATGTATTTAGTATATATATATAAAATAGAACATATGTTAATATAATGAATAATTATATAGTATAGATAATGTGTAATATACTTAAACGTAATGGTTTCAATTGAAAGAGAAAAGGTAGTTTAAATAAACGTTCAGTTAGGATGTTGCGTAGGATGCACATTGCACATAGGTCCTTTTGTCAGTCGCAAATGGTAGCCACTTAGGCTCGCAAGGATCGATCGCTTCTTCGTATCACGGCGAGAACTTTTCTCTCCCTTTCCTCCCTTCGAATCCACGTTGTACCTTTTCTCTCTCTTTCTCTTTCTCTCTCTCTCTCTCGGGCCCTCCACTTGCGAGAGGGTAATTGAGTTCGGCGAGTTTGCAGCCGACAAAGTAAACCGTGAGGTGTATCGTCGTCGTAGTAGTAGCCAAGGGCTCCGATGTCCCTTGCCCGTTGTCCCGTAAAGATTACACGGTGCACCCTGACTTTCCATAAATATTCATGCTCCCATAATTGTCCCTTCTTCTTTTAAGCCTTCCTTCACCACTAACGAACGTTAGAGATGAGATTCAGATTTATTATATTATGAGACTTTACTCTTCTTCATTTTCTATTCTAGTTTTTCTATCGATTCGATATATCGTAAAAAGTTGTTCATTATTTTACTCTATTTAAATTTTAATCCGTCGACAATTATTGACCAATGAATGAGAAACATATACATTTATTTAGAAAATTGTATATAAATATTACACAACTTTATCAATATGACGAATGTATTAAAATCTATATCTAGGTACTTGATTTCATATCAGTTAGTTAAGCGAGTTTAATATAGTACTTTGTATCTTTCGAAATAGCTTTTGATCTTACACGTGTTAGTTTATTATTTTTTTTTTTTTTTAGATGAGGTTCGTTATCTTTAAACAAGTAACTTGTTTGTCCTCGGCAATTTGGCGTATCTCGTATTCTCGTTCGTAACAGAGAACGACTGATATTCGCTGGATCACGCGTGGGGTAGGTTGGGTATGAAAGAAAGACAAGGAAAGATATAAGAGTAGAAGAAAAAATAATTGAACGGGTTTGTGGTTGGCACGGAGCAACAACTAAGCTTTCCTTGAGGCAGGTCAGTTACACCACCACGAAAACGTATATCCCTCTCGTGATATTGGGTTCGAACCACAGGAATTGCATCGAAAGAGTCCGTGCATTGCGTCACATGGCCAAAGGGGGGTAACAAGAGAGAGAGAGAGAAGGATTCTAATAACGGAATAATTTAAGTGGAACGAACGTAGTTTTTTACCGACTTAAAGGCTCCACTACTGTCAACACTTTTTCAAATTCCATTCGTGTTTGACACGAGACGACGTTCACAATAAACGTGTTACGGTACATTTTTTCTTGTTGTACATTTCGTATGATTCGTATTTTGTATTATATTGGTATAAAAAGAAAAATATTTTTGAATCTAGTGCGAATATATTTAAAACGATTCGTTATAATAATTTAATATATATATATAATCACTTTAATAATTAATTATTTTTTTCAATTTTTGTTCGAAATTATTTTATCGAATGAACTATATCATTGATCATTGATTTATCTTACGTACGTGTATACGAATCGAAAAAAAGTAGTATCTAATAGGCATTAGTTAGGTTTAGAAATTTATTATCGAAAGTAGTCGGGTTGTTATCGACTTATTGTTAGCAGTCGAAGACGCCGTGTGAGTCGTTGGAGCACATCAAGCACACAAACTTAGAAGAAGGGAAAACACGCGATTAGTTGACGCAATCGGCCTTTGGCGCTATTGTTACGTGTACCGTATTTTCTAATTAGTACAGACATTACGTGACTCGCTTTGCTAATTAGCGGAGCGTTAAAAGGCCCCCGTTGAATCGCTCCGGTCTCATTCACTCGAACCTTTTTTTTTTTCTGCACTAACATAAGTCGAAAAGGATCTTCTCTATAATCTGAAACAGCAGTACACGTGTACTATACTTGAGTCTTTAACCCTTCCAATCCTAACAATTTTACCTTAGTTAAATTCCATGTTTATTTCAAACCATTTTTTTTTTTTACTTATCATTTAAAACGTTCATTATATTTATCAAAATCTCTGACACGAATACAATGTGTTATAAAGATGCATTAAACATAAGTAACCTAATTTAATGAATTAATAACAACTTCAATTGTAGTTACTTTAATTGGGAAATATTATTGAATGTATCCCTACTATTCATGTTAATGTTTTTAACTAACTATCGATTAATTTACATTTTAGAAACTTATCTCGTGTTACTTCTACAGAAATCTTATTGTTACTTCAATAATGATAATGTACTAGGTTAATGTGTAATGTCTTGATTTAAGTTTCAGTAATTCTCTTTTTAGAAACTTGTACTGTGTTACTTGTGAAATTTCTTGAATAGAATGAGAGAGAGAGAGATTCGTCTGTGTAAAGATTACTATTAGAGAGTAGAGAGAAGGATCTAGTAATAGAGAGAGAAAGAGAGAAAGAGAGAGAGAGACGTTTTCTCTCGGTTTACAGATGTTCTTTGGTAGAATCTCTGTCCGATCGATAGATCTCGAGGAGCGCCAGATGCCCATAGAACGAGGAATGGCCTTTAAGAAGTGCGAAGGATAGCCAGCGGTGTTTCAACTACCTGTAACCATCGATAACTACCCATAATAGTATGCTTTTTTCTCCCTACGATCTCTTCTTGGCTTCGAATGAGGACGAAGCACGAACGAAGAGATCTTTGATACGGCACGGTCATTTGCTATTCCACCGATCGCGCGAACTTTCAATCGTTTTCCTGGCTCTCATCGGAACTAGAATCGATTTTTTTTCCTTTTTCCTTCCCTTCCCCCCCCCCTCAACCCATTTCCAAAGAAGGAAAGATAGGTAAAAAGAAAGTTATTCTCGTAATAAATCTAAACGATATAATACGTTGCTATAAACGATCGGAAAATTAATCGTTGATCTTGAAATAAATTAAAAAAAAAAAAATAATAATAATCTCTATATCGTTAAATTATAATAAATGTTTAACGAATTTTGAACACAATTGTGTATCGTAAAAAAAAACCATTGTAAAATAAAGGGGTAGAATATTTAGCAAGTAAGTGTCCTCTATGAAATTGGTCATTCCTTTTTTTCCCTGTTTTCAAAGATGAAGTTTAACAATTGTGAAAGAAGTATCGCGTAACTCGCAGATACCGGAGGGAGTGAAAGCGAGGTGGTCGTTAACGATCGCGTTATCGGAAACGGCCTAAGCGTTGGGTTCAGTCAGAGAGTTCGGTTCCGATATATAGGAGAAGGAAATACGACCGATCGTAAAGTAGGTATACGCTTTTAAGCGCTTGACGTATCTATTAATCTCTAGTCCCGTGCGATAGGGTGTTAAAATGTAAATGAGAGAGTTTGCTTCTCTGAGGAAGCGTATATAGCAAGAAGAACACAGCAGCAGCAACAGCAGCAGCAGGCCTCTCCCTGGTACCGACACCTACCGACTTAATTGCGATAATACCCCTACCTAAGGCAATGATCCTACCTGTTCGCATCTTAACACGCGAATCTAGTCGAAATCAAACGACCCCTTACATTATCTTTCATATCCTTTTTACTAATGCATTTTCATTGATATCTTTATTAACTGGATTGGATAGATTGTATAATATCATTCGATTTTTTATCTAATATTCCAACAATTTCATTTAATGGATCTAGATTTTTGATCCTCTACATTGTCAATTTTTAATAGGATTTTTAATCACGAATTATATAATATTTTAATTATATATATATATATTTCATTTTATTTATATGGTATATCTTATATTTTATAATGTTAAATATACGATATTTGTGGATTTTAAAAGTTACAGATATTGTATAGAAATGAAAAAGATTATTTTAAATAATATCTATATGTCTGTTAATCTAGTGTTAAAAAGGTGTATCTTTCCTCGAGCGTATTACAGTCATTGGAAAAATGAGTATAAATTTTTCATGAAAATTTAAATCTCGGTCCTGTTCGTTCTCTCCCCCCCCCCCCCCMCGTCACCTTCACTCTCTCACGGTGCTTCGAGAGCATGCCTGCAGCACAATTTGCGCTTACGTACCTAATGCTTCTCGGCATTATGCTAATTCCTTCTCGAGATGCTTCGAGGGTATTTGTGCGCGATCGAAAAGACTTGAAGATGCGCTCGCGACCACCAAAGATATTCCAATTGGAATTGTTTTTTTTTTTTTATCTATCCACCACCCCATTAGAAAAAAATACGACATTTTATATCGTAAAGAATTTCAATCGTAGGTACTTGTGCCAAATCAAGAAAAAGGACAATTTTATAAAATAAACGATAAGATTGAGAAAAATAAAAATGTAATAGTTTCGTTTATTATTATTACTTTATATCCTATATAAATAATCCGAATTATTTCGATAGCAATTTGAAAATACTCGTTATAAAATAATTACAAATGTCTCATATAACACAAAACTGAAATATATTTATTATAATATATACTTTTATATATTCTCTTTTTCCATTTTTAATTTCGCATATTTAGAAGAGAACCAAAACAAAAAGTAAAAAAGAAAAATAGATAAAAAAAGAGAAGAGATTTCTCTTGCACTCGTACGTACGGTGCACCGTTACGAGCTCGAAAAGGCGTTACTCTCTCGGCGGGGTTGGGACGAATAATAGGGAAGATACGCACGTAGGAAGAAGGATTTGTGTGAGAGAGAAAAAGAGAGAAAGAGAGAGAAAGAGAGAAAGAGGAGTTGCCGGTGGTCGTGACAGCGACTTCAAGAACGAGGACTGGTTCTCTTCTTCGTGGCGTTGACGCGAACCCGGTTTCTTCTCTCTCCCTTTTCCCTCGCCCTTTTTCTCCCTCTCCCTCTCCCTCTGTTTCGTAGCCCTGAGGCTTTTCGCGAATATAACGCTCGACGTCGGTGCGAGCCTCGCTTATTATCATATCCGGACGTTTCCTACACTCGTAGGAAATCTTTCAGCAGGAGTCGCGAGCACCCCTTCCCCCCTTCTTCCCCCTTCTTCCTGTGCCTTCCCTCATCCTACTCTTTCTTACCCCTTCTTTTTTAACCCTCGTATTTTCTTTACTCGACTCTTCTCTCTCTCTCTTTTTTTTTTCTCAGTTTATCTTTGATTTTATTTTAATCCCTTTTGTTGATCCGCCCCCTCTTCGAGAACTTCACGTGCAACAACCTTCTCGAGTAATCCAACTTAATTTCTCGTAATTATATGATAATCAATTTGTTATTATTAATTGCACGCGACTTGATATAAGTTATTTCTAATATTCCTTATGATTATATAGTTAAATCGTATTAAAAGTATAACTTTATTTGAAATTTTCCTATTAATATTATATATATATAAAAGATCATAATATAAATCAAAATTCACATATGTAAATTTAAATTTGGATCCGTTCGTTTAATTCTAATCATTCGATTTAATTATCGATTAAATATAGAACAATTTCTTGCGAAAGTTATTTTTAGTTTTGATATACACGCGTTGAATCATTGTATCGTCCGATAGTCTCGTTCGATGTTTTTCACGGTCATCTTCTATCTTTCTCTCTCTCTTTCTTGGTCCAGCAAGGTGTCCGTATTGTTCGATCTCTTTCAAGAGAAAATAGCTTGGATGGAATGCGTGCCTCGTCATTCCCTTGCTCGTCCGTTTCTACCTTTTGTCGTTCTTCCTCTATGTTCCCTAGATTCCATTCTTGTCCTCTTTGCTCGGTTACTCCGCGCCTCCACCTTATTCCCGAGGTTAAGTAAACAAAGACATTTTGCTACAGCTGGCGATACACCAGCCTCTTTGTTTTTCCTTTTTTTCTTTTTATTTTTTTTTTCTTACGAGCACGCAGGAACTTGTCGTTTTACTCGACCAATAGGAAAAATCTTTGTTGTTAGGGTTCGTGTAAAACAAGTTAGGTATACAAACAACACGATTTTTTTTTCCAACCTCGATCGACAATCTTGATTTTCATTTATTTTTATTCATACGCGAGAGAATATCTTTAAATGTGTAATGTATCTGTAAATGTGTAAAGAGTGTACTTTAATTTAATATAAAAATCATTAAAATCCATTTGCTAAAAGTATTAAAAATATTTACCGAAACTTTTCAAAGAAATTGCAAAGATTCACACTTTACAGCATTGCATTCTCTGATATTTTTTGAAGTTTACATGCTAAATTTATAACTCGATATAGTATTCTACGCGTAGACAAAAGAGTCTACTTTAATTTAATATAAGTTTCAATAAAATCTATTCACTTTTAATATAAAAAATATTTACCAAAACTTTTCAAAGAAATAGTAAAGTTGTACAATTTACAGCATTGCAATCTGTGATTTGATTTTCTCCTCTGATTGAAAGGGGTTGCGTTTGGCTGTGTGTGTCTGTGTCCGAGAATTTATTATTCTCAACGTTGTTTAAATAGTAATTTGATATTCTATAGGATATCAAACTTCTTCTGAAGGCTCTTTGCATTCATAGTAATGCCGAGGAATTACTAGCAATGACTAAATCCCGGCTTTGACGGTAACATATATATATATATCTCTGCTGGACGATCGAATTTGTTTCTTTTTACAATTTGTTTTTTTTTTTGTATAAGTATTGTTTCAAATAAAAATCCAAAGAAGGAATTCTTCTCATCGGCGATAATTATCTGAGGGCCGGGCAACGGGGTGTGGTGTGCTGGGGTGGGGGGGGGTCTCGGAGGCAACAACGATGCAACAACACGATGCAACAAGACGATGCACCGGCAACGGGGAAAATATAGAAAGATGGAAAGAGAAAGAGAGTATGGATAGAGAGGGAAAGGTGAGGACGAGGGGAGGGGTCGATGACAAGGCAGTAGACGGTTACTTTTACGCTTTTTGCTAGAGTTTTGCGGCGCGTTATGCAGTGAGCGTCTTCGCTCTTTTCGCTTTTTGCTAGATGGTGGTATATATACTACTATACTATATAGACGATGAGCTGAGACCTTGATCGGACGGACGCGATGGCGCAGAACGGGTCTGCGGGCATTATCAATCACCGGCTTAATGGTAGCCTCAAATGCATCTCTCCTCTATCTAACTCTCTCCTCCTCCTCCTCCTCCTCTTCCTCCTCCCCCTTATCCTCCTTGGCTTTACATAGTGAACACTCTGAACGAGCACTGGATTTCCGTGGTGGTGTACACATCGCGTACTACTATGTGTAAGATAGAAAAAGAAGAAAATGAATAAGAAAAGGGTCCACCTATGGTTCATTCTAAGGACCTTGCTCGTCTCTACTCGTTCAACGAGCAAACCGATGTAGACGTTAGTACGAGTTACGTTAAACTCGAATTCCAGAGTATCAACCATGAGTGGTATTCTTGATCGACTTCGTCATTTACTTCGTCATTTTCGCGTAAACGTAGAACGGGCTAAGAAGTATTAGAACGATCTTTGTATATATATATATATATGTGTGCGTGCGTGCATGCGTACGCGTGTAGATATATATAAAAAGATAAGTTAGTATGGGGATGGGGAAAGTAAGTAAAAGGCATCTTCGAAAGTGAAAACGACGATTCGATCGAGAAAATAATCGAGAAACTTGTTTGAGCACTTTGATAGGAAGTAACTACGATAGGTTCAGGGTGGGGTGGGGTGAAGGTATTATATATAGGTAGGTAAGGAATAATAATTATTTCGTAGTAACGTTTACTACACCAAAGAATCCTTTCGCGTCGTATCTTTCATTTAAATTATTATTTCACTCGGGATATAAAAGAAATTGTTAATAATTTCGATTGATAACAGAGAGAGGAAATGATCGGTAGAATAATATTCTGAAAAGAAATAAATCTAGTTTATAATATCATTGGACATTTAAGATACATCAAAGATCTGGAATCAATCATAAGGAATAAGTATACATCCATAGGGTTGTTATTACTTCTCACGAGGTAGATAGAAAGAAAGAGAGAGAAAGAGAGAGAGATTCGTACTTGAAAGTGGCAAAGATTATCGATATTTCGTTTATTTCTCTGTTACTTCCTCTCCTTCTCTTTCTCTCTTTCTACGTTTGTACGTTTCGTCGTTTATAATCGAGCGAAAGGTAAGATTACAAGGATACAACATCTCGTTCGTGTAGGAACGACATAACACTTTCGATCTCTCAAAACGGAAGCTGAGCGATTCACTCGGCCGGCGAGTGAGTATATACGTCAAAGAACGGCGAATGGGCAGCTCTCTCTCTCTCTCTCTTTCTCTCTTTCTATCTTTTATGGGTATGCGTGCGCGGCCTCCATTAAGTCTTTAAGCAGTGGAAAGCATGAAACTATGAATTAGTGTACGCGAGGGCCCCGCCGGCGGTAATACACCGTGGCAACGCCACCTGCCACACCGGGCCCGGTTAATGGATTTGCAAAGCGCCAATTATATTTCCGATAGTGTGCGAGAGAGGAGAGGGAGAGAGAGAGTGAGAGAGGAAAGATAAAGATGAGATGAGAAGGGCCCCCTTAAGGCCCAGCTAAAGTCGGGACGGCAACCGAATAACCATTGCTGCGCGTTGCTTCTGCTTCTTGCTGTTGCTAAAGCAAAGACAGAGTGAACGAAAGAGAGAACGAAAGAAAGAGAGAGAGAGAGATAATAATTCCGTGGGAAAATGTAAGATTTCTCATGCCGGAGAGATTATGCGTTCATCTCGAATACGAGGAATGGCATTTGCAACGGTAATCGTAGGATATTCTTTTATTTTTTTTTCTTTTCTTTTCTCTTCTTCTTCGGGAGAGAAAATTCAAACAAATCGAAAAGATATGGTGCGAACAGGGGAACGAATTTCTCGTTAAGATGTAAACGAATTATCATATCGTTCCACGTTAATTTCTTACCTATCGTTACATATCGTTTCTTTAATGAGCACCTATGAAAGAAAAATGGAAAAAAAGAAAAGAAAAGAAAAGAGAGTTATCTTCATTTAAACAGATAGTTTTAGTCGACCGACGTTTGACTTTCTCTCTCTTAAGAGAGAATGCCATCGTGTCGGTGATCATAAAACTTATACTTAACGAGTGGAAGGTAGTTATGCAAGACGATTACTATTGCCGTATAAAGTAAAACTTTATTTACTGATTGTAGTAAAGAAATAGAAAACAAAAAAAAAAAAGAGAGAAGAAGGAAAAATCAAAACAACATTTCGTACCAGTAAACGAAATTACTTGTTAACGTTTCTTTCCTATTATAATAATCGTCTACTTAAAAAAAAAAGAAAAAAAAAAGTCGAATAAATTGTAAAATGACAGACAAATTCATTTTAAATTCGATCAATACAATAATCAGATCGATGAAATATAATTAAATATATCGTATTTCTCGTTTTCTTCTCGTGATTTTCTATAGAACGACAAAGAAACGTGCAACACGCGCGTATCTTAGAAATAAAATCGATCGATCGATCGATAATTCGATCGATCCTTTAAGCGTTAATGAAGTCATTAACACGATAGATCGTGCGAGGACAGACCGTGCGAGAGATCTTTCCGTAGGTGAACCGTGTGCAAGAAAAACAACGAAGATAAAGAAAGAGAGAGAGAGAGGTGAGTGGTTCGGAACGGTAAACAATCTCATAAATTGAAATTACATCCTCGACTAGATCTACCTCTCTTTGCTGGCAAGCACGGGGAGTGATCTGACCGAGGCGTTTACGACCTTGCCGCTTATGCGTTTATACTTATATACTATATCGTTGCTCTCACCAGGTAAGCTTCCTTATATCTTCGACATATGTCATATAGCCTTGGTCAACAGTAACCTACCGATGGAACTAACTCGCATAACTTTCAAAAAAACCAAAAAAAAAAAACAAAAAAAAGAACAAGTACAGTCGTACAATATGATTTACGTTCGGTTCAACAAATGGCAAGATTTTGATAGGTCTCCCTCACAGAGACATTGAACTTTACTGTTAAAGTGATTATCCTTTTTTTTTCTTTTCTGACTTTAATTATTTCAGAATTAATTGTTTAATTTTTGTCTATGATTTATCTCGTGTTTTTGATAATCTAGGTTTAACGATTCATCGTAAGAGTTCACTCTCATTTATTTTCAAAGAATAACATCAAATTTTTAGCTGCAACTCTTTTTTTATATTACGCGTATTAAAAATTAATTCTATCTTAGGTGATGAGATTAAATCTTGGATTAATTATTAAATCATTAGATACGCGTTTTGATGGGGGGGAATTATAATAATCGATCCATTACGCGTTATTATCCATTTATTGATTATTTATTGTATCTATTAATATCGTATTTATCACATATGAGATATATGCACTTCTCTGTCATGGTATTAGAATTTCCCGTACGTCTTTAATAGTCAGTTACATAACCGACAGCTTTCCTCTTTCACACGTTTCCCACACACATTCCCCCTCCCTTTAACGCTTAGTATACACACATTTAGTTTCTGCTTCTTCCTCTTCTTCTGCCACTTACACCGTCAACAGGATGAAGTCGTTAGCACGAAGGATTCGAAGCCGAGTCCTTTGCTAGGAGAATGCACTCGATGCATCCTTCTGCTCTGCGGGGTATTGGTGGATATATCTCAGTGAACGTATGACCATAAAGGATTTCAAATAAGAGAGAGAGAGAGAGAGAGAGA